>NC_034411.1:57688652-57988579 GCF_002078875.1 Numida meleagris
CTCTCCTCTCCTCTCCTCTCCTCTCCTCTCCTCTCCTCTCCTTCTCCTCTTTGAAGGAAGTTTTACAATCAAGTAGAGTACGTGGCATGCAGCCAGTTAGCTGAACATTTTAGAAACTGCCAGGTCCTAAGGCAATTTCATTTAATTTACATTGTTAGTTTTCTTGTTTCAATTTAAAAGAAAAGGTTGGGTCCTTAACAAAATAATTGTGTATTCTGCATAAGTGTTCAACAATTAAACACATGCATTTAAAGAAAGAGCCAAAGGCAACAGTAAGTAGGTGTAGTGACGTATATTAATAGGGTGCTTTCTCATCTCATGCTGATGTACTTCTAAAATGAGCAGTGCAAACAGTTGAGTGTTGCATGTGTCTGCATGCGAGGAATCGATTTCTGCCTTTCAGACACAGCCTGAGAGATGATGCACTGTAGCTGTGTGCTGGGATATAACGGGATCCTGCCACGGCCCTGAAATTAGAAAAAAAAAATGTGAATTTCTGTACAAAAAAATAGTCCAAAAAATCTGGCAAGTTGCTTACAGATAAAGCATCTTCCATAAGACGTGGAAGAGCCAGGATTTGCTGAACACACCTCTGCCCCCAGTTGTTTTCTTGTACCTAAAGCACAGGCTGAACTTGACCTTCAGTGGTGGAGGAAGGGATTGGGCCCCTCAGCAGTGGCTTGAAACTTCACAGCGACATGACCTTTTTCAAAGCAGTAAAGGACAGCCCGCTTGGTGTTCCATACAAGGCCACCCTTTTAAGAAGAAACCTGGATAAAGTTATCTGCTTAAGTCAATGACAAAGTCCAGTTATGCCTGGACATCACCCATGAACTCTGCAAAGCCAATAGCTCCCAGCTCCGAGCACATGGTGGGTTCTGAAGGACGCGTTGGCCCTGCTCCGCCTGAGGGCAGTGCTCCACTAAATCATAGAATCATTGAGGTTGGAAAAGACCTTTAACATCATTGAATCCAGCCGTCAACTCATCACCACCACGTCCACTAACCATGTTCTTCAGTGCCAGATCTACATGTTTCTTGAACATCTCCAGGGACAGTGACTCCACTACCTCCCTTTGCAGCTTGTTTCAAATGCATCACCACTCTTTCTGAGAATAATTTTTTCCTAATATCCAACTAGAAGTTCCCCTGGCACAACTTAAAGCCATAATCTCTTGTCCTATTGCTATTACCTGGGAAGAGATGCTGACCCTCACTTTAGTACAACCTCCCTTCAGGTAATTTTAGAGTGATAAGGTCTCCCCTGAGCCTCCTCCAGACAGAACAATCCCAGTTCCCTCATCTGCTCCTTAGAGTGCAGGCCGGAATCTCTGTGCTCCTATTTAAGGGTACAATGGTTTAGATAAATGAGGATACAGGCCTTGAGAAACCTGCATGTACCAGGACACTCAGAGCTGAATTTTTCAGATTTTTCATTGCAAGCAAATCAGTTTCATGATTTTTTTTTCCTTGAAAGGGGAAAAGAAATGAGATAGTTATGTTAACATTGAAGCCAATCAATTTCCTGATGGCAAAAGCGGCTATAGTCAGACGCTGGGGAAGGACACGGCAGCTACGAGGCAGCCCAGCTCCCTGTGTCCTCGTCTGACCCTGCCGCTCGGTGGAATTCTTTTAATGATAGATTGTAATTTAAATAAAATCCGTTTCATGTAGGAGAAGTTAAAGCAAGCGTGGAACGACCTGCTGTGATTCAGTGAAACAGACAGCATGCATAGCAGCACCAGAATCTGAGAACGACCCCGGTTTCTATCGTCAGAGCCACCCCCAAGCCCCGTCCGCGGGCAGCAGCCGTGCTCCCGCCCCGTTGCACGGCGCTCAAAGCGCGGTAATTTGACTCCTCCGCGGCGCTTCCACGCCGGCTGCAGCCCGAGGCTGGCACGAGGCGGCAGGAGCGGGCCGCGGGCAGCCGCAGCGCTCCGCAGCCGGAAGCGGCCGCCGTGACCCTCCCGCTGGTGCTGCCGGGCGCCCGGTCCCCGAGGCGGCGGCGGGAGGAGGAGGCGGAGGTAGAGGAGCACGAGGGACGCGGTCTCGGCGGGCCGCGCTGCCGTCACCGGCCCTGCCCCGCTGCGCTGTGCTCCGGCGGGAGGCTGTGCAGCGCCGAGCCGAGTCGCGGCCGGGCCGCCTCGCTCCGCCTCAGCGTCCGCAGAAGGGATGCGGCGGCGCGCACCATGAGCTGGCTGTCCGGCTCCCGCGGCGTGGTGCTCACCGCCTACCACCCCAGCGGCGGCACCGACGGGTGAGTGCGGCCGGGCAGGTGCGGCCTGCCGCGGGGCCCGAGCGGAGCCGGCCCGGCAGGACTGTGCTGGGCGGACGAGCGTGTCCGCCTCGGCCCGGCGGCGGCCGCGCTGCGCGCTTTGCGCGGCGTCTTTTCCCCCGTGCTTTTCGCTTTTCCCCGCCGCTCTCCTAACGCTGCGCGGGGCTTGCGGCGAGCAGGTGCCAGCTGTCGTCAAGGTGCCGTAGGTGGGAGCAGCAGCGCGCTGCCCGAGCAACCCGCGGCTGTTAACACTGGGCTGCGCCCGCTCCGCGTGCTGCCCGACCCTGCGCGATTAGGTGGGGGATCGGGCTTTGTGCTTTGCGTTTTTTTTTTTTTTTTTTTTGTAATGTGGTGTATGATTGAGGAAAGTTGCAGGTAGGGACGAGGCAAACTTTTTACAGCGTTTCTCATTTTTCTTTAAAGACAGAATTGAAAAGGGGCAAGGGAGGCAGCTGAGCGTCTCCCCATGCCTTGCAGCTTGTTTAACGCCGGCACAAGCACAGCTGCCCCACAGCAATAACCAGAGGCTTTTCTCGGCGGGCCTTGTCCCTGTGGCCCATTCAGGCCGGTCCCTTCCTTGCTGAAACTGGCAACAAAGGTCTCATTGATAAAGATGGGACTTTATTAACACAGAAAAGCAATTGAAACTGGGAAGGTATTGACGCTGACGTATTGCTTACATATGCGCATAATAAGAGTGCGTCTGACCAAAGAGATTATAATCTCATTTAAAAAAAAGATAAACGGAAGTACTGTATGTTGCCATGCAGTAAAGATAACTGATGCACCACAGTATGTCATGCCATGAGTTCACAGCAGAGGCAAGAGCAGAGCTGAGAAGAGCAGCCTCCCTAGTGTTTAAGCAATGCAGGTGGGCCCGTGTTCTTGCTGAGGTGCTCTCTTCCTCTTAAGTGATGCTACCGTCAACTCTACTGTAGCTCCTACTGTTGTCTTTGCTGCATGTGGAAGGGCCCTGCAGTTCTGCCATGCCAACAGTGGTCCTGAATGAGTTGTTCTGGTTGGGCAGTACACATGACATTATGAAGGGAGAGTGTGCAGAGGGATAAATGTGAGATGCGATCTTCTTATTTATAAGATAGAAATGTGTATGTTAGAGCTGCGTAGGGCATGGAATTTCCACGTGTAGTTTGCCTGAGTTCCACTACTGGCAGTGTTACAGCTTCAAAGACCATTCACGTTTGCTGTGTAGCTTGCTAAGCTGAGATGCCTCTTTCAGTAGCATGGCCTTCAGTATCTCTAAGTTAGCATCTCTCTGGTAATTGGAAAACTTTGTTATTTTCAACAGGGACCAATGTATTAGGAAGCTTATGTAATATACTGCCAGCTGTTTATATTGTAACGAAGCAACCCTTTTGGAAAGACAAACAACCAAGCTATGCTGAATTCTTATTTTCAGGGCATTCAAAGCAATTAATATTGGAGATTGTATTGTTTTCTGACTGTTGGAGAAGTGTAGCACTGATGCATCCTGGAAAAAGTGATGTATTGGCTGCGCTCCACATAAAGCACATCTTAGGAAAGGGCTGTGCTTCCGAACCATTTGTTTTCTTCTTCAGGCATGAGAAGTTTTGCTTGACGAGACTGCAGAATTTCACTGATCTAATAGATCGCTAGCTACTTCACTGTTCTGTTTTGGCCCTTTAAAGGCACAACGAGCCTGTGAAGTGCTGCCTTTAGGAAAGGCTTGCCTTTCTGTTGGCTCATCAGGCTAAAATCTAGAAAAACCTCCATGTGTTCACTTCCAAGTGTGACAATTCAACAGTATTGGCTTGACAGTGCTGATGCACAAAATACCATCAGAGCTGTTTTTGACATAAACAGTAAAATAAAGTTATATAGCAAAGTAATGGTTAAAAGAATATCTTATGTTTTAGATGTTGATTATAGGTCACTTCTGTGATATACCCAAGTATTTAACTAGGCATTTCCTTAGTGAAATCATGGAGGTAAGTTACCTGGTAGTAGCATTCTTCCACACTGCTTCAGTTTTCTCATTTCTCAGTTTTAACCTATTAGATCCATTATTCCTATATTTATTGGCTGTCTTGCTGCTCGCATTTTTGTGTTACCTTTTTTTCATTATGATGTTCACCCACAGGTCGTTTTTCTCGATTTTCCCATAGAACTGCTTGATGTTAAATGAACTGTAGAAAATAAGAGTGCATCAAGTAACTTGTAACCTGTGACTGCTTCAGTGGCTGCCTTGGCCCCTGTAGGCATGTAGGCCTCATGTGAAACGTGAAATTCATGTGCCTAAGCATAGACATCAACTGCCAGTTAGGTCCCTTGCTGGGGATTTTGCCTCATCTACTGTGGCAGAAAGCTGCAGCTCCTATGTCAAATTTGCCAGCTACGTGCAGACATTTTGGATAGTATCAGTCTTCTCATAGGGCTTTGTGTGCTTAACCTTAGGCAACCGACTCTCGTCCAGACAGTCCTCTGCAGGACTATTTCTGTTCAAGAATCAATGTGTAAAAATATCATTTAAGTGATTATATGGTTAAGGCCAAAACTGGAGTATTCAATAGATGGGAAATAAGATATAACAAAACTGCAAGCAACTAGATGCATGTGGAACTAAATGCATACATACCAATGTGCAAGGAAATAAAATCCTGCTACAGTGCATTTTCAAGATCCCAGCCTATAAGGGCAAAATGAGTTACAGTTAAGTGCATTTAAATGTGGTGGCCACTGAAAATTGACTTTGCTTTTCTCTTCCACCTTCATCTTATTTCAGAGGCTGCCGTTCTGTATTATCTCTCTTTCTGCACCAAATTGTCATGTGAGTCACAGTCTCTCTGTATGCTTCCAGAGAGTCACTGTGCTTTCTCACCAGCAACCAGCATGTGTGCTTCTCTTGCCACTTCATTACACTTCATAAACTTACTACAGAAGACCAATTTGAGTTTCACAGCTTAGCAAGCTAGTGCCTTTTTAACATCATGTACTCCCAAAGGTTCTGTGTGTCTTCGTATTGCTAGAGACTTGTTAAAAAGGCCTTCAGTGCTTCATAAGGACTAGAACATAGCTCTTCTTCCCCAAAGGCTGTGTACTTATGCACACTGTCACTTATTTGCTGTATTTAAATATAGCATTTGGTTTGCTGACACTCACCTGCAAAATGAGAACAACAAGCTCAGTTTCCTTTAGATGGAACTAAAACCCAGACCAGTTCTGGAAAGAGTGCTGTAACCCTGGCTACTGTAAAAGAGAAGTTTGCCACCTCCTCGGATCTCCTCTGTCAAATGACACCTGCCAGCTAACATCGGCAGTCCCTGAGATTCACTGTCCTGCTTCACTGCTGAACCCATGTGAATTTGGGAGATGTCAGCTGAAGCTTGGGAATGTGTGGCAGTGGAACAGAGGGGTTCAACATAACAAGAAATGTAGTAGTGAACAGGAATTTGTGCCTTCTGTGAAGGGCAGTTTCCATTCTCATTCCTTCACAGAGAAAAGCTCTCATTTCTTTCCCTCACTTTTCCCACCAATGGCTTGCTCTTGGAGTTGGAATCCAGTACGAAGGACTCAAGTACAGTGAGAGATGCACGTAATACTAAGTATGCAAGTGGCAACTGATGTGCGGTGGTGGAGCCTTCTGCAATTTCTTTTGCAATCTGTTAGTACAGCACAGATTTCGGATTTTCCATATATATTATCACAGCATTTGTTGTTCCTACCCTCTGTAACCTGTCTTCCACAATGCCGGTATGGGTGGCTTAGCACAGTACCTGCCATATGTTGCTTTGCTTATGCAAAGATCTATCATATTACAGCTGAATTTATAAAACCATAGCAGTTTTTTTTCATGTAAGTTTAAGTCTACGTGAGCACAGATCTTTCCTGCTTTGAATTTGCCTGCTAATTTGAATATTTGTTGTACGAATAACTGTCAGCATATTCGAATAGAGGTAATAGGCAACAGTGTGCTAAGTTGCTTTTGTTAGAATTGCTTTTTGTCTTTTGTGCTATACGTGTGTATAAATATGTAGTGTACTGCAGACCCCTAACATGTTGCTTAGTTACCGGTGTATTAATGCCAGTAACTTGATCTACAGACAGCACAATGCAGTAGCCTGCCATTTCCGGCTTCCCTGATTCCAAATTCCTGCCTTCTCTGGTTCCCCCTTCCTCATTTTGCACCATATTTTGTCTTTGAATTTACCTGGCTTTTGCCTTCGGTATTTGCTATGTTTTTCCAATGAAGACCTCCTACTGTCAGTTAGCCTATTGTCAAGCTGCTGCGCAATCTTATTTTTGAAGCTTGAACAAATAATTGTTTTTGATTCTCTTTATTTCTCCAGTCTAAAAATGTTTTTTTTTTGTGTGTGTGTGACTCTTTTCTTCTGTTCCTCCAATGTTCAGCATCCTTCTTTATATGTGTCCTACTATTCTGCCTCGCCTTTACCTCCCAGCCTGAATTACTGAGAATATTTCAGTGTCAGTGACATGAGGGTCACCCGCACAGCTAAAATCACTTCTGTGCTGCTAGTTAGCCCCTCATCCAGCTGTATAAACTGCAGGCACACTTGTTTTTCTAAGCATCCTGTTGGAGCTCTCTTCGAGTTGCATCTCCTTTCTGCCCTGCCCAAGCTCTTCATCAGGGCAGTCCTCACTGTGCAGATGTGGTCACTGCTTCTTGCACTTAGATATCTATTTATCATCTGTCAGTGTTATAAAACAACATTATTTCAATAAGCTCTGTTTGCTAACTGACCTAGATCATTCTGTGTCATGGATGCAGATTGGATTTAACATCCTTTGCTATCAGTGAAAATAGCCTATTCAGTCCTACTCTCAGTAAGGCCCTTAAGCAGGACTCATATGAGAGTAACTGTGCTGAATCAGTGGAGCTGCGTAGCAGAACAGAGGAAAATCTGGGCTCTCTGTGCACTGACTTTCTTTTTTATTTTAACAACATACAGAGAATGAGATGACATGCTTGTCTAGCTGTAAGGAATGTGAAACATAAGGGCCTTTTGAACATTTTAATTAGGGACTTTCTCGAGTGTGCACAAATCTAGATGATAAAGAGCATAATACAAGACATTACTACATATGCTATTTTAAGCATGTAAACCTTGTGCAGAGCTAGAATACAACTGACCTTCTGCTGAGCAAAGTACCAGGTGGAACCTTGTAAATCTGAACTTCAACATTAACTCTAAATGTGGCATCAGATTAATACTTTTTTTGTTTCTCTAACTTCTTTTTCGTTGAAGAGCAGAGCTGATGAATTTGATCTTGAACAAGACTAATGGCATTTTCCGTCTGCTGCTATTGGCACTCAGTTGAAAAGTGTTAATAATCAATTGTTATTGCTGATACTTTTGTTTCGTAGCTGTCACCAGAGAGGATGGAGCTGAGAGTGGCATGGTTTTAAAAGGCTGTTGGTACACGCTTCAGTGTCGTCTGCAATGCGAGTGCCCAGCTACATAGTTACTCATTTTCACTAGAGTTACTCAGTGTCTGCCTTTGTTTTTTTTCTTCTGCAATTCAGAATACTACAGCTGAACGGAGGCCATAATTCCAGTAACCGATACAGAGAAGTTCCTGCTGTGAGTGGCATTGCAGACTCCTGTTTTGTATGGGTACTGATTGTCACTTTGCACTCCTCAGTAAATGAACTTGACCAGGGATGAAAAATTCCAGACTAGTAAGCTTTAAGTATTTCCAATGTGACAGTGGGCTGTTTTGTGAGGACTGCTTGCTTTTCAGCGTACCTTGTTTTTCAGTGAATCTTGATCTCAAAATAACCATGTACAGGCAGGGAATTTAGATATTTCTAGCCAAACAGGGAAAAAAAATGTTTTTTGTTCTTTCAAGTATTTGGATGTGTAAAAAGCAAACTGACTTGACCTATTTTATAAAGTACAATTTTAGCCACCATTTTCTGAGGTGGTTTTGATGATATCCCAGTGTAATGAATTAACACATCAGCAAGCTACCTTTCTGCTCTCCCCAGAAAGCTGCAGCTGTGCGCTTGCTCTTTGGTTATTCCTAGAATCATAGAATCAGGGCCTGGGTTGAAAAGGACCTCAAAGATCATCTAGTTTCAACCCCCCTGCTGTGTGCACGGTCACCAACCGCTAGACCAGGCCACTAGACCATTATTGTTTTGTGCCAAGTATCTTCTATCACAACAGAGTGAAAGTGAGCACAGAAACAGTCCGTAACTTGGTCATACCTTCCCTGATGATCATCTGTTCCATCTTCCGCTTTGTTCTGTGAAGCTGTTCCTTGCCCTGCTTCCTACAGCATCCCAGTCCCATTAGCCTTGAAATGTTCTCAGGAGAATTTCAGAGACTTATTCCTACAACACACTTTTTTCTTAGGGAAGCTTCTTAGACCAAGAGGTGACAAATATGTAAAATATGCTGCAGTATTTATTTCACGTTGCCCTTGTTGTTGTCGGAAGAGTGAAATGATTTGTGTGAAATATTTGAGAAGGAGCAAAAGCGAATGTTTTTAGCATGCTTAGAAATATGATCAAAGGTGTCCCAGACATGAGAAAGCAAAAAAGTAAGAATAATGCTATACTTGGTAGGTAAATGAATATCTCGTCATGCATAGTCAAGGCTAACCTGCAGCAGAACAGTTGGTGTGCTTTGCTTGATTTAGCATCAGTACAACTCCTCAATTTACTGCTCCTCAGACTACCTCTTCTTCCTGTCCACCAGTCCCTAAGTCACCCGGGCAGCTTTTACCTGGCTTAGGGAAGTCGTATACTTTGACTTCACTTCCCTATTTGAAAACCAGGGGAATACCTACATACTTAAGTGAATATGTGAGAATTGTTTTGTCAATATTTAGTGTGCGACAAAGTACATTGTTTATTTTTTACTATTTTTAATCTGTTGTTTGGTTTTATCTGATTGCTGTGTCACTGTCGGAACAATAGCTGGCTGGACTTGAGGCCGCTGTTGAAATGTTCCCTCTATCAGAAGTTCTCTGCCTTTATTAAAATATGACATCAAGGTCCAGGAGTATACTATATTGGGAGGCAATGGGGAGACTTGTGATTTGTTAGAGAGAGCGCAAGGCTATATTTCAACAGGACAAATGGATCAGGAAGCTCTGTTATGCTTGTAATTGTGCATGGAGTCATATAGTAATTGTGGTTATAGCCATGGTTATGAGTCTGTGATCCTAGATACAAAGCAAGGAGCTTGGAGCAGTAACTGAAAGCCTCAGCTGCTGAACTCCAAGGGAGTACTGTTAAACACTGTCACTTACTCAGTCATTACTCATTTGACAGTCACAGTGGGAGACCAAAGCTGTGGTTACCATGGGCTAGTGGAAAATGGTTTCTCTCTTGGCCATTGCCAAGAGAATGATAGATCAAACAACATCCATTGTGTAGCTTCTAGAGCCTCACCACGTGATTTTCTTTGCCACAATGAGATAAGAGAACACCGGGAATAGCATTGTTCTTTGGGAAAAGTCGTTTCTATTAGCTGTGTTTGCAGGTGATGGGCTTTTGTCTCCTACTAAAATAGTTTTGATGGCTTAGCTGTATTGTCCTCATATTTCAGGTAGACTTGAGGAATATCTTCTTGTTTTGTTGAAACAGAGCTAGAACGTCTTTCAGAAGAGAGGTGCGCGCTATTTTCTAAAACTTTTTATTTTCATTTCAGAAGCCTTCAAGAGCTCAAACCAGCAGAAATTTTGATGTGCAGTGACAGAAGGTGCAGGTCGTAGTCAAATTAGGCTAAAATGAGTGGAGGTTGAAAGGAGTGGGGGCATCACTGCAAGTGGAGTTTGATTCCACCTCTCACCTACACATTTTTCTTGTCCTGTTGTTGGCATTTTGATCTGTTTGAACTAGGTTGAGCTGCTTCAAGAAAAGAATCCCTCTGAAAGTAGTATTTTTTTTTTTGCAAGTGTTTCTAGACAGATTGGTTTCTTCACCTGACTCAGCAAGCAATGGCAGTGACAATGCTGACGCAACAAAAGTAATGGGGACCCACAAGAGAGGAAAGATTTGACAGAACCCACTGGCAGCAACCTTCATCTGTGTCAGCTTAATGTGATTATTATGGGGCCATGATTTGTCAAGGTAACTCATTTTTATGAGTCCCAGTACTGTCTGTGTCCACGTTCTGTAAGAGATTGGTCTGATATAATACAGATCTATTGGTTCAAGTTTGTTAAAAAGGTATTTGATGGCTTAGCTTTGTACTGACAGGCTTTTAGCCTATTCAGGAACAGTTTGGCTTTTAGCAGCCACTCTGAGTGTAGGCTTTATCTCTGGCTAATTTTGCCCTTACTCATACTGTTCAGTGATTCAGTAGTCCTCTACCTGTAAAAGGCATGTTGCAGTGTGAGAAGAGATCCTTGGGATCCAGTGGCATTCTCTGATACGGAATACCATGGAACACTTACACTTCCTTTGGAGTGATGGAGAGCTTGTTTTGCCTTCATTATGACTAATCGCATAGCACAGCATTCTTCACAAAAAGAAATAAAAGCCCAACTTTGATTCCCATATACTATAATGAGGTGAATTGCAACTTCTAAATTACAGTTGGTTGTTGATTGATAAGCTTGTGAAAGCTTGCTAATTGATGCCTTGTTTAAACACACCTTTCTTTGCTCTGAACTTTGCACCAAAACCATCACCTTAGTTTCACAGTACACGTAAAAAATGCATAAAAGCACTGTCATAAATGAGAAATATAGTCAGAATCACACATCTGGTTTAAGGAACACACCCTAACTTGTCATTGAAGTAATATTTTGTTTTAAGGGCAAAAGAGACTAAAGGCATTAAATAATAAAAGATTATGCAAATGTCATTAAAAATATTATGTACTAATTAAAATGTCGAAGCATTTGTCCAGTGACCCAAATGCTTCCTACCTTTTTCTTTCAGAAAAGGATGTTTACGCTGTGGTACTTGTTCTTCTTTGAGGTAAAAACTTAGGAAAATAGATGAATGTGGTCTTTTTTCTCCTTGTCAGGAAGAAGTGTTCATAACGTTTTCCATAAACTTTATGAGCTTCATGCTGTGAAAGTTAGTATTTAGCACTTTGTACTTCAAATCAGAAAACAGCTTATGAAAATATATGGTATTAAAATCAGAGTGATGTCACAATAGTTTTTTGGACTTTTAAAGTGATTGTTCAAGTTTAGTCATCCTCTCTTAGTGAGCGTAAGGTACGCATTCACTTGTATGTTTTCACTTACTGTTCATTTGCAGAATTATTTGATAGAGATTTCACTAAACGCACACCTCAGTGTAGACTGTCATAATTTCTGTTTGGAAGTTTCAGTTTAAATATATGTATGTATTTCATCTCTGAAATACAGATAAGGCACAAATTGAGTTTCTGTTCTGTAGTTCCAAAGAGTGTGCTAAGGGAGCTATAGCTACTTAGCTGGTGAGAGCTGGGGGCTAGCAGTTAGGGTGAGAAATGCAGCTGGAGCCAGACTGTCAGTCAGCACCTCTGTGTAGGGCCACACCAGTGAGAAATGGGGCAGGGTGCGGCAGGACGATAAAGACTAATTCAAAATACGCTGTTTCTTGTGACAGTCTTTTCCAGCCTTTCAGACAGCGTATTATAATCTAAGCTTCCACCTAAAACGTAATGGGAGCCTGGAGCCAAGCTCTTGTCTGCCCATTCAGGCTGGCTATCTTTCCTCCCTTCCCTTTCCCCTAAATTGCAAGCTTATGTCACTGACATAATATGATGTTTTCAAGTTAATTGGAATGGAATTTTCACATAGTGCTTAATATTGCGTGCATTTAATGTTATTTTTTCCAGTGCACACGTGATAGAGTGTAAAAGCATCTGGTATTTATTTGTTGAAGATGCGTCTCATAATTTGAAGTACAGATGTCTAGCATTGGGAACTTGGTCCTGTAACTAACAATCATGTGTAGAAGCACTCAAGAGTACTTAATATTTTTCTTGTTCTTCTTCATACACAGTGTATGTGTGGCAAAAGAAAAGAGGAGTTTTTGGAAGCCTTGGCATATGGATTATACCTTATTTGAGCATTTCATTTACTGAGTTCAATAATCATAGCTTTTTAGTGTTATGAATAAGTGTTTTTTTTTTTTTACCCTGTTTACACAAAGGACTGTGTCTAAAGTTGAAGTCAGGGATTTAACCTCTAGCTACATGGGGACATTTTAAAGAGTACAGTGACTGCAATGTCATTTTTCACTTAGATTTTTTTGCTGGCAGTTGGCCTTGCACTCAAGTGTTGTGTTGGGGCAGGCAGGGTAAGAGTTATGGCTAATGTTTGTGATGCGCTCGTTTTGAAAAGGCTGATTGATGTTTTGTTACAGTATTGCTTTATATAATTGATTGCCATCTTGTGAAATAGACTGGCAACTTCTTAGAACAACAACATGGAGAATGATATTACCTGAAAAAACATATGAACTACCTATATGGTGGTTTAGAAACTGTTCTCTCTCATGTTTGTAAGATGCTGGTAAAGAAAGGAGTGTTTGTTAGGAAGGAAAAAGAAGCAACTTTCCTAAATAATTTCTATTAAGAATTATCATTTCAGTAATTTATAAATCTAAAACATTACTGATTTTTTTTTTAATAGCACTACTTAAGCCCCAGGATTCTTGCAGCTTTATGTCTTCGTTTTGATGAATTTAGTTTAGTGTACAGTAAGAGCTCTTTCTTCTGCTCATTTATTTTCTTTAGTTTCCATAATTCTTAAAACACTTTTTTCTCATTTTTTTTTCAGCTGCAGAGCAAGCAGCCTTTGCATGCTGTGACCATCAGCCTTCCCTTTCTGTCTAGTTTTGACTGTTTCCTCTTGCATTCTTAAAATGTGACAACAGTCTTCTGTGATGGTGTTCAGTTTTGATGAACTTGCTGTACCCACCTGGAGGAGACTGCTTGCTCCAAACAAGAATCAGATTTAAGAGTAAAGAAAAACAACATATAACAACTGTTGGAGGAAACAAGAAAAACTAGGGTTACATGAATAAAATTCTAGATCAACTAACATATGGGATTGTTTTGTAGGATTCGTTTTTTATTTTGAACACTTAGTTCTATTAAATAATTGGTTGTTTACTTTGCATGTTTTCTGTTTGCTCTTTCTTCTTTTCAAGTGTTCCTTTTCTGTTTTTGCCTTTATTCTTTACTTTGTGTTATGTTCTCGTTGTTTTTCTCCTCTTCTGGAACAAGGCAAAACTTCTTTTTATTCCTTGCCGTGGGAAGTTCTGTCACTGTGTTGAAGACCTAATGCCCAGACTTTGTTGGCAGCACAGCTGTGGTAGTCATTAAGTGGCTAGGCATCATAGTAAGGGAGACCCAAACTGAGAACAGATTAATTACTCTGACTAATTACTCCCCATTGTTCCTCGAGAACCCAACATAGGAAAACCTGTCATTTCTTCTACAGTGTCACCTCCATACTGGATTAGAGGTCATTTCCATCGCTTGTGGAAAGTCTTTCTAAGCTGTGAAACAACTGAGCAGCTGGAGCTCTTAAATTACAGACCAAGCTTTTATGACAGGGCTACTGCTAGTTTCCAAACTTGCACATGAAAGCATTTGTACATTCAAATTGGTAGCTGTACATCTGTATACTTACTTTGTAAATGAAGAGATATTTTTATTCATAGAAGAACCACTAAAGCTTTGCAGGGAGCTTGGTTGAAAAAAATAACATTTTTATATCTTTTCTGCCAGTGTTTGGAGAACACACTGATGGTAGCAAAGGCAGAAGGAGGACAGAATCTGTGCTTCTAAGTAGCTTCCTGCTTCCGTATTTGTCTACTGACATGTAAAGACTACCAGAAATATGAGGTGGGAAGGAGTATATTAGAGTAGTTTTGTTTTATTTAATGGGGTTCCTGCTGGGTCATAGGACACTGAGCCTTTGGAAGTGCTCATTAGTCCATGTAACAGAGAGACCTGCCAACAGTTTATCTGGAACAGATATTCCCTGGGAATCTTAGCATAGAAAAAGGGATTTTGTAGGAAAGGAGAAGTTGCAAAGGCTCTGCAGAGTCATGGTGTTAGTAGTTGCCCTCGAAGATAAAATGTAAGAATTGTGTGTGGGTGCCACTTTCAATCTCTTTTCTTCTGCTGAGGTACCTGGATTTTTCTGCTGTCTCTTTTCTGTGGTGAGTCTTTGGGGTGGGGCTGTGTGAAGGACATACTTGGATTAGGGCAAGCCTGCATTGCCTTTGCTGTGGCTCTTTCAGCATGGCACAGAGCAGATTTCATAGAATCATAGAATCACAAGGTTGGGAAGGACCTACAAGGTCATCTAATCTAGCTGTCTACCTATCACCATTACTACCCGCTAAGCTACTAAGTAGTATCTTGTAGCACCTCATCCAGATGCCTCTTGAACACTGCCAGGGGCGGTGACTCTACCACCTCCCTGGGCAGGCCATTCCAGTGCCTGACTACAAAAGAAAAAGTTTTTCCTTATATCTAATCTAAATCTCCCCTGGTGCAACTTGTGGCCATTTCTCTCATGTGCAGCAATGTACACAGCTTTTCTTTGTGTCAGCTCCTCCAAGAACAGATGAGATCACTGACCTCATCTCAAGCTGACATCCTTTGGCCTAGGAGTCACTGTTGCAAACATTTGCCTGATTCTTGAACCCAACCTACCACTAGATTATGTGTCTCTACTGGGCCCTTGAATTGGTGTGGTTCCTTCCGCAGCTCTTTCTGTAGGCGGCTCCGCTTCCTACCCTCCTGTCTCTTCCAGCGTGTGTGAAAGCATTTCTCTACTTGGTCTTAGTGGGTCTTTGTTGGTTTGTTTGGGTAATGAGAACAGTTTCCTTACAAAATGTCTTGAGACTCTTGCGGGGATTTTCATGCCTGCTGTTTAGGAATGCTTATACAAATTCATTTACAATTTATTCTGAATGTAAGGATTACACTGTAATAAATTGACTATGAATGTGTGCCAACTTCCTTCAAGCACAAACAAAATTACTGAATTGTGCTGTAGGCCTTACATTAGTAACTAACAGGGTTATAGGTCTAATTAGTAGGTCCTTTAACATGGTAAGAGCTAATGCTTTTAGAGAGCTAATTGCTTTTAGAGGCACAAAAGTGTCTCCAATATCATTTCATGGCTGTGACTGTACTTTACTAGATGGCTGTGGCATTTGCCACGATAGCTTAAATCAGTCTTTGTTGACATTCTTATTTTTTTTTTCCCACTGTGAAAAGAAAAATAAATTATTTAAATCATCCTTCTCGGTGTCTCTCAGTAATGGAATTACAAATACTATATCTATTTCACTTTCTACTTGATGTTCTTTGATATTTGTAGGGTCCAAAATAATCTCACACAGGTTTTATTCTCTTCTTTGTGAGATTAGTTCCAGTGATTCTCTCAGGAGTTTACAAAAAAAAGGGTACTTTAAAAACATATATGATGTATTTGAATATTTTTCCAATAAGCAGCATGAGAGTTGTTATAGAGAACATACTTTGCATGTATATTTTTAATTGATATTAATTGTGGAGAATAAAAGAATTAAAACTGCAGAAGGAAACAAAAAATGTCCACATGGAAACAGATGATGTGGAAGGCATTTATAAGGAATGAGAAAAGCAGGTAACTCATCAAGGGACAGAGCCAAAAATAGGACAGAGGTTATTCACATGGGACCATTCTTTTCCTTGTTTTCCTAGCCATGTGCAATATGTTTTGGTTACAACTGGAGTTTTAAACACAGAATTGTGTGGAAAGGAAATATACTGAATGTTGAGTTTGGAGACTAACTTCTGTTTTCATTCAGTGGAACTCAAGCTTCTGTAATGATTTCCAGCTCCTCTGAAAGTGCTCACAAGTTGCTGAGGTGCTTCTAAAATGTTGCCAGTGGTGTGACTTTGTATGTGCTGGTCACCTAGCTGCCCTCATCTGCTTGTTTTCCTCTGTGGTGGATTTGGATTTCCAGCAATTGTTATTTTCCTTTCTAAAGTGTATGCTTTCAAACAAAAAATTTCTATGTGTGGGCAAAAAATAAGAATACATTTTTCAAAGCTTTCAGTGTCTTAATTTGAGTAGTATGAGAATTAAGTGGGTTAGAGTGGCAGAACCTGGAACAGTACAGTCTACCTCATTTTGTCCAAGCAGAAGTAAAACCAAAAACATGGCTTCTGGTACTACTTCTCAGTTAAGCTGATGGTTGATAATATTGCGTGCCTGTTAATACATGATCTCTTCTACTTAAAGCTCAAAACTGAGTACCATGAGACTCATCTTCTACTAAAAGAAATAAGCAGGCTTCTTTATTTTTATGTCTGAAGAATAAAGCTAAAAGCACGCACTGAGAATTTTTAACAGCACAGACATACGAATGCAACAGGCACCCCAAAAACAAAGAAATACAACTAGTCCAGTCAGTTTTGGGGGGTACAGGCTTCATGGCTGTGGTTGTCAATCCTGAGTTTTAGTTCTCCTCTTTTGGAGAGTGGAATAAGATTATGTTTATTCTTAAGCAATCTGGACTGTTATATCAAATAACTTCTTTGCAAATGTTCTGACTAATAAATTATCTCATGTATATGTACAGAGAGGGCAATGATCTGTAACACCATTTTGAATAGGGTGTGTATGTGTATCAGCTCACCGTAATTATAATTTACCTAATCATAAGTAGAAAATAGGTGGAGTCTAAGTGACTCTGTAGGAACAAGATGTCCTATTAAACGAAATGCCATGAAATATTATAACCTTCTTAGAAGTGCTACATATATGCTACAGAAGGATTAGCTTTTGTTGTCGTATCTGCGATCTCCTGTCTTTGGTGTAATGGAATAAATATTACGTGTAATATTCTCAGTCTTTGCCGTTTCCTTCATATTTTCTGCAGTTACAGGTTGGGGTTGGGAAGGGAGGGAGAAAGGTCATGTTGACTAGGGTAAAAATCTTATTTAAATAGTAATAAGGACATGACTGAAAGCAGAATAGTCATAGTAGTGTGTATATATATATTGTTTTTAGACATATAATCTGGCAGCCCTAACTTTGCCCTGTTTTGCTTGTATTATTCATGGAGGTGTTTAAAATGCCAGTGTATGTAGTGGTGTTTTGTTTGGTTGATTTTTTTTTTAAACTCTACAGTAGTTTTAGTAGGTATTAACCTCAGTTGATGGTATGACAAGAAGCCCTAGGAGACCTGATTCTCCTTGCTCAGTGCTTTTTATGCTCACTTATAAGGTTGGCAGTGTTTTACACCATCTTTGCAGTCACTTTGTATGCCATTTGGAAGGAGAAGAGAACTTTGCCTCATTTCTTACTTTTCTTTGGAGCTTAAGGGGGATTTGGGCAAGTTTGATCGCAATTAACATTCAGAATGTCCCATAAGGTCACAAAAAAGCTATAAGAAAACATTTCAGTTGTGAAAAAGGAGCATGTCAGTTCACCAAAACTACTAGAATTTGTATTGGTTTGTTACTGTTAGCTTTGTTACTGTTAACTTTGTGTGTCCTTTATGACTTTTTTGAAAATTCTGGATTGCAGAGAGTTTGCAGTCAATCATGGAAAGAATAAATATTTGAAAAGGTAGGAAGGAAAGGATGCAGTTGTTGCAACGAATGACAAGATTTAAGTGCTATAAGAAAAGCAGAATTTATGCTCAGACTGAAGTTTCTGTAGTACCTTCTAAAAGTTACAAAATACTTTAAAAGAGGTGAGAAATATCTGAGCATTGTGCTGGACATCAAATTTCCAGGCTTGGGTCTCATTAGGTATTGCTAAAGGGTTACCTGCTGCTCATGAAAGCTGGAGAAAGGGACTTTTGCTTGCCAGGAGGTTTTAGCTTTCTGTGAAATAGGAAGAATCTTTTTAATGCATATTGATCCATATGAAGCATTAAAGTCGTTTACTTTTTTTTTTTTTTTTAACTTAGGTAGTGTCAGCGCTCCATGGCTTTATGCAAAATACAGTTACTTTGGAACAGCCTGCTTTGATGAGCATATCAATTACAATTTGATACTTCTTTGACAGAGGGCTTTGAAATATGCTCACAGCTGCACTGCAAAGCTCTCAATACTTGGCAAAGGAGCAGTGCGACAGAAAGAAATTTCTTTAAGATTAGGTTGAAACCAATTAAAATAAAGAGAATCCTCAGAATCAAAGCCTTTCATTATCCTCGTGCCTGGTCATTGGGCTGTAGCTCTGCCTTGAAACTGTGAAGGATCAGGATGCCTCATAAGTAGGTTGCAGTGGCTGTGGGAAGGGCTGCAGGTCATTTCTGAAGCCAGTGTCCCAGCCAAGAACAAGGAGCTCCAGCCAGGCAGCTGCCGCAGCTGCCAGATTAAGGCTTTTTTGGTTAATTCAGGTAAGAAGGCTTTGCACCTTGCAGTGCTTCTTGGCTTCCTGAAAGGAGAAGAAGAACGGGGAAGCTTTGGGTTTTGAAGTTTTACCTAGCCCCTGGCTTCAGTAGTGCAGCTCTCAGGATGAAAAGTGGGACAGGAGACCACATTGTTTCTTTCTCCTTATCTTTTTCTTTGTTTGTTTAGACTTGAAAGGACTTAGGAAGTCCTGTATTTATATTTAAGATTGCTCAGTAAATAGTTTTCAAAATGAGCATGATATCCATAGGCATTTTTTAGTTGTTTACATCTGGTTAGCCTTTGTACAAGCTTAAAATTACTGCTTGAATCACTCTTGACTTTGTAACTCCTCTATCAATAAGATAACTCTGTTTTGAGAGAGCTGCTCTATTTATAGCCACAGTGCTGGAGTCGGAAACACACAACAGATGTGCTTCCTTTTATCCGCCTTGCAGATCAGTCAGATATTGATCTTTAAAGATCAGTGGTCCATGGGAAGACTCCAGAGATCTGACTATTATTCTTATTTGTATCACAGATTTGCACCATGAATTTGAATAGCATGCTTCACCTCTCCAGGCCAAATCCCCACCCCTCTTTTTTTTTTTTTTTCTCACAGCCTTTGTGTATCTGGTTTATCAGGTTATTAACTCTAACCATGTGTGTGATGCATAGTGACAGTGAGACCAGTATCAGTCAAGGTATGGCTGCAGTACTAGTACTAAGAGCTGTCATGTAAATGGCCAAATGTACACAGTCTCTGGAAGAAATGTCTCTGTTTGCGTGGGCATTTCACAAGTTGCTGCTGAGATATAGTTGTAATCAGATGTGTTTTAATCATTTTCTGTAACTCTGGAGGGAAGGTGCTATTTTACTGTAGTGTCAGAGAGTATATCTGAAGGGGCTATGGTGCTCAAGATGTTGCCTCTACAAGAACTCCAATAGTGGTGGCTTATGGCCAGAGTTACTTAAAGAAGCTTTCAAAACCAAGAATGTGAAGTCTCTGTTTTCAGTGTACAGCTGTAGTAGATGGTAATAATCCAGATGTAATCTGACAAATATTGCTTGATAATGTAATGCTTTCTTTGCATTGTTCTCAATGATAAAAGTTATTTAATACCAGCAAATGTTTTTGAAACAGTCTGGTAAAACATTGAATCGACCTGTTTGAATACAATGTTTAAGACCTCTATAGGCTTTGTTAGGCATCTGTGCGAAAAGACCATATTTATTTAACCACAAAGAGCTGACTCTTCACTGCGGTCAAACTGAGTAACTGATCAGGTGGTTTCTTCCCTTGTTCCAGTTGTGACACTTTTTATAGTTGTCACAGTTTATTTTTATTTTTATTTATTTTTATTTTATGTGATGTGGTGGTGGTCAGCCTCTTCTCCCATGTAACCAGTGATAGGAGAAGAGGGAATGGCCTCAAGTTGCACCAGGGGAGATTTAGGCCGGACATTAGGAAGTACTACTTTTCTGAGAGAGTGGTCAGGCACTGGAAAGGGCTGCCCAGGGAGGTGGTGGAGTCACCGCCCCTGGAGGTGTTAAGAAACGTTTAGATGATTTATTGAGGGACACGGTTTAATGGGAAATATTGATGCTAGGAGGACGGTCGGACTGGATGATCTTAGAGGTCTTCTCCATCCCTGGTGATTCTGTGATTCCATTCAGGAACAATCAAGGCCTGAATTTTAAATTCCTAAATTTGTCAAAAATAGGGGGGGGGAAAAAGGGCTCTGTACAGAAATTCCTTATTTATGGTCAGAAAAAGTGCTCTCCATTCCTCCTTTTCACCCGCAATTCATCAATTACTGCTTTTTTTTTTTGCTTATTTCTTTTTCAGGAAGAAGATGACAGATTACAGGGACGGGAAACTTTTTGGCTTATGTTCATACGGTACATAGGTCTTTACTGTAGTCATTGAGTTTTCCTAATAATACTGTTGGAGGAACTCCACTTTCAGCAGTGTTAATCTTTTCTATTTGTTTTGACTGTGCATTTATATTCCCTAAAAAATGAAATCCTGAAAAAAATCCTTGCATTTGGTATTTGTACCTTTTAGTGTATTTGGACATCTAGCATATATCCATATATATATATATATACGTAGTACATAAGGATACTGTACAATTGTTATGCCTGTATAGTAATGTAGAAAGTAAGATCATAGTTGGTTCAAAATTAGAGTCCAGCACTACAGAAATGACAAAGCAATCTTTTTCTCATCACTCACTGCTTTAAAATGCAACATGATCCGTATTTCTTAAGTGAGAAGAATGGAAGTAAGCGTAAAATTAGCTTTCTGTGAACTGAATTTATCTGAAATGCCAGCAAAGGTGCACCTTACTAACTGCTTAATCTTCAGCTGCTGTGGTTACCTGTGACAAATACCAGTTATGAATTGTTAAAAAGGCAGTGGAACAGACAGATTTCATAGGAAAGAAATTAGGGAATAAAGACTACTGCACAAGTATGAAGTGATTTTTGATGAATAAAAACCAGGCTGACTGAACCTGAAGAAAAGGCATACTTTGATTACTGTATAAAACAGTGATCAATATGAAGGGTCATATTGCAGGCTGAGAGAGGATGTGTTTGGTCACAAAAGGAAACACCTAAGATATTTACATACAGGACTTCTCTTAAGTTCTTGCTACAACATGAGGCTCCTCAATGCTTATAGCAAAAATCCATATTTGGTTCCTTTCCATGCAAGTTTTGTTCTCATAATTCCATGAAGTGTATAATGAGTAGTGTTCGTTACAAGAATTGTTTTTTAATGGCTGCCCTCTGGGAGAGGTAAAGTGCTTCATCTCCCATCCTTATTGTTTCTAATAAATAAATACATCTCCAGTGAGTGGGACAAGAAGATAACTCTGGTAAGAGACAGAAATAAAGAAATGTTTGACTATATTGAAGAGTGGATTTTATACCTGGGGGCTCAATTTTATACTGAGATCAATAGGCAAAAATCCTATGGGCTTCAAACAGTGTGTGTCTGAGTATCAGAGGTCAGAATTGACTGTATAATTTGGACAGAAGAGTATAGCACTGCTTCCTGTGAAGGTGTCTGGAGAGTGAACTATTTACTAGTAATTGGAAATAGAATTGAATGGGGTTTCAGTGTGTTGTTAGCTAATACCTTAATGGAAATAAGCTTTTTTTTTTTTTTTTTTTAAGAAGCTGCTGGAGAATAAGCTTATGATTTAGTAATCTAGAATGCTAAATGTATTATTTTAAGTGATTGTGTTTGTTAGCAGTGGCATACATTTTCTGTGGGAAGCAAAGACATTTCCTTGAAGATACCTGTGAGAAGCAGCAGCTTTCTTCAAATTTTAAATTAAGAAAAAACCTGAACACCATAAAAACTAAGAATGTGCTGGAGACGTGACATTTTCTGCAACCGCAGTAGCACTAGGGTTTTTTTTTTTTATTTGTTTTGAGTGACTGGTGTTTATTTCCTACTGATAGTTTCTCCAGCTTGATATTTTATGATTCTTGCTGTGAATGTGGGATTAATTATTTTTTAAAATGTGTCTCCCTCCCAGATTCTTTAGTATCTTACTATTAAGATGGATGGCTTTTTCCCTTCTCTCCTTTTTAAAAAACAACAACAACAACAAAAACTTGATTATAACTTGTTCTCAGCTATGAGTTTTTATTGTGTGATGCACTGCTAGTGCTTACTAAGCATCTTCTGGTTGAATTTAGTTAGAAGTCCCATGTGTTTAGTCTTGTCAACAGATATGTAAAAACAAACACCTGTGCTGTACATTTTTTTTTCTTTTTCTTTTTTTTCCTTAAAACCAAACCTGTGATATCTAGGTTGGACTCAGTATCTTTCTTGGTTGTGCCTCGTTATGCACAAGGGTTATTGGACAAATAGAGATGAGGATACCTGGCACTGCTGCTGTGTGGATTGTGCTCCAAATACCACTTCACTGGCATCTTTCTCTTGTGGGGCATGCCAAACAAGAAAGTGAAACCAAGCAAAGTGAATGTAAGATCTGACCTGCTCTGTCAGCTGAAGTTTTAGGAGTTTTCTCTCCCAGTGTGAGCTTATTTGTGTCCTATCCCATAGAAATATTAATTGTGGGCATGGAGATGTGCAGAAAAAGAAGAGGGCTTTGAAAGGGTTTGCAATCTAAGCAGAAATTGGGGATGTGGGTCGATAGACCAGGCAGGAAATATAAAGGAGCGGGGAGGTGGGTGAGGGCAGTAGGACCATCTGTGGCATCAGCTCCTGAGATGCTGCTGATTGGCCCCCTGGGTGGCTTTCGGAAGGCATGAATGCAAAATAGAAGTTGGGGGAGAGATTTGAAATAGATCTGCCAGGTTTTGGTGTGAACATTTATTGGGAGGTTTTCCTCGTTGTTTGTGTGCTTCTCTCGATGACGTTCTTCACAATGCCCTGCGGCTTTATGGCCTGTGCAGAGCTGGGCGGTGCTCTACGGGTTTGTCAACAAGAGATGATGAGTTTGGGCCACAAAGAGCCATACAAGAAAAGGTGCTTATGTTTGATCAGCTAAAGCAAACCTGTAACCTGTCACTGAAGAGTTCAGTCTCTGAGGATTAAGGGACTGTTTTTGCTCAAAGAACCCTGAAGATGGCCTTGAGTCTTTGTGCCAGATGCCAGCTGTGCATCTGAGGATGCAAACGTCTGTTCTTTGAGATGTGGTTTAATCTGAAGAAGTTGAGCAGCTTTCTTTTCTGGAAGATCAGGATAAACATTTCCATGGAGGTGTGGCCCAGAGCAGCAACCTGCTGCAGATTATCCCACCTAAATTTGCCAGAGCACCCCCAAAGTGCTCCATTTTACTGTATTAGATCAGTTGGCTTTACCTTTTGCGTGTTGTGCTGTGGTGGTTAAATTTCAGCAGAGGCTGGTTAGCTGGAGCAAGTTGTTCCAAAGGTGAAAGGCCATCAAAAACCTGCCGAGCAGCTTCGGGTGGTTGGCTGGAGAGACGATAAGCTGAAGTCTGACCTCCTTTTACTTGCAGTTCAAGTGCGCAGAGCCTGTATGTGGAAAGGTTTCAGTCTGGTCTGGGCACCTTCAGCAGTGTGAGGCAGGAAGCCCAAGCTGCACCTGAAAGCCTGGCCTGCTTCCCAAGACTCACACCTCTTGTTCAGAAAACGGCTGTTCTGTCTCTGCTCCGGCTTTTGAGGATGCTTCCAACGTAGCTCCGTGAACATCCTTTTACAGTAATTGCTGTTGCGTTCACAGGCAGCACAGGTCAGAAACAGGATGTGTTTGTGCGTAAAGGCTAAAGGACCAAGTTATCTACATGCAGAAATTGTATTTTCTGGGCACTGTGCTTGAACAGCAATATTATTGCCATTGGTGTACAGACTAAATGCTCCTTTATATATTTTTTTCTGGGCTTTCGTGTTGCGACAAGTTCCAGCATAATGTTGGGGTGCATATAAGCTTGGTAATTCAATGTCATTTATTAACTTGTACTTAGAGCGGAGAGGCAGGGCGGGTAGAAACTGATTGTCCTTCCATAAGGCTCTTTACCTTTAAAGGCAAAGTCCGTATAGTTAGTATTTCTTATCAGAGAATCAAGCACGTGTAGAGTGAAAGGATCTGTGACTTGGACACACAAGGGACTTACTTTCAGAGAAAAAGGTATGACTTTTTTACTCAGGGGTAGCTAACAAGTGTTAGTTGTCCCAAGATAAAACATAAGGACTAGATACGTTTGTTTTAGTTCTAGATAAACCTGCAAAGTCAGCCAAATGGGAAGGTAGGAAGGACTTACTTTACTGGGTTTACATTGTGATAAATCCACAAAGCTTGATCTTTGCTTTGTTTTTCTCTTGGAATAAACGATATGTATTACTTAACCCAAACTTAACGTCAGCTTTTTAAGTATGGAGATAAATTCAGTCATGAAAGACAGCTGAAGCTGTTCCTGGAATGTTAAGGACTTGCTAATTTTGATACTAGAAAGAATTCTGATATACTGGTGTACTAGTGGAATTCCTTAATTTAGAAAGGACTGCTGGAGATTATCTGGTCCAATTTTCCCCCACTCAGAGTAAGGTCAATTTTTAAGTTAGATCAGGTTGCTAATAGTGTAATCTGCTTCCTCTTTATGATACTTTGAATCAGTTTGTGGCTTTTATTTTTGGTACATTTGACTGTAAGAATGGTATTTAGCTTTAGTGACATCATAACAACCTTTGCATGTTTTAAGGTGAATTCTTTGCTGGGTTAGTGGTAATTTTTGGCAGTGACTTATTGGGGTCAAGGTTAGAGCTAGAGATTTCAGCTTGTTCGTTTCTTTTTTCCTAATTACAGCTATACTTAAGGTGAAAGATGGCTTTTGAAGGCCTTAGCAAAATACATTTTTCAGGGTGTACTAAGCACTGGTAACATCAATCTATAAAATGGTAAATGTTCAGTCCAAGAGGAAGCAAGATAGAAAGAAACAAAGAATGACCTTGATTAAACATTTAGACTTAGCAGTTCACAAGCTATAACTTCAGTAGTTCTGTTTGTCCTTTCTGAGATATAAATAAGGTCACAGATATCAGAATAAACATTAAGAAATAACAGAAGCAGAAAAGCGAAGGAAAAAAGTAGGGATATGGTGAAGCTATAAGATTTTACTCAAATGGAAAGGTGCTTTTCAAAAATTCTTCATGAACAGTGGTGCTAGGAAGATGCCATGAAGTTATACCATGTATATATACTGTGAAGTTAGCGGAACTGATTATTGTACATTGATTTAGAGATTAGATATGACTAGGATTACTAGAACTTGGAATTGTTATTTCTTCTTTGTCATTCTACATTGGCAGATATGTTTATCATATATATGATGGTGTTAGATTAAAAATATATTCCACATATTGAAAGTAATTTTAAATATCTTGATTCACTTGTTGACAGTTTGCTTTGTTACTTGGACACAGCTCATCACTAGCTGCCTTTGCAGGTGTTAACATATCATGTATTTTAAAATACTAATGAAGAATTGCTTTTTGTTTTATGTTAATAGCCGTCGTTCTGGCCAGTATACAATGAACCATGACGATTCCAAGAAGATCCCAGATGGAGCATCGTTTGATCGCTCAGGTTCCCAGGACTCCTTGGATGCAATGTCTATGGAAGATTTTTGGAAGGAAGTTGAAAACATCCATGAAACCAGAGGAAATAATAATGAGGAACGACAAGCAATCGTAGTAAAGGAGCCTGATGGTAATTAAAAACATTGTTGTGAATGATCATAATTTTGCTTATTTAGGGATTTTCTTTAAGTGTTATTTCAAGAGATGGACTCACCAAACACTTAAAAAAAGGAGTTACTCTGTTCAACATGCAATATTGAAAATTCATTTGCTTCTGATGCATAGTGCACTGAAAGAATTGCATTGGAAATAAGTAAAAGGCTATTTTTCTTTTAAACAGTACTTGGAGAAAATGTAAATTGTTGCCTGTACTTACTGACTGTGAGAATCATAAACCTTTATTTGCAGTGTACTTTGTATAAGTTGTTCACTTAGTAGTAGTTCTTGTGGATAGAAACCTCACAAGGACAAGCCAATGATTAACTGTTTAAGTTAACTAAGTAACTTCTAGGCTTACAACTATCTCGGCTGTTCCATTGTATTACTTTTGTTTCACTGAAGCATCACTCTTAAGGGCATGATCGTAGAATAAGCTGGGCAGTTCCTTTATTTTTCTTATCCCATCAGACAAAAGAGAAGTAAGATCCTTAATTTCGTTCTTCTCTCAAAAAAAACCCTTATCTACGACTGCAATAACTTCTCTCAGATTCTTAAAAAAAAGTCTCCTGAGCAGCAGAGACTGTTGTTCTGCAATGCATGAGTCTCTTTCTTTACTCCAGCTTGCTGATGCTGATACGGCTTCAGTCTCTCCAGTCCAAAACCCACCATTTCCTTTTGTACTTATATATAGCTTTCTTCCCCTAGTTGCCTCACCAGCTCCAGCTGCTGACTCTGTGCTGGCAGAAGCCTGAGTCAGTCAGCTCAGCTGAACTGATGAGCTCAACCAGCTGTTGCTGCGCCCCACACCTTGCTTTATGTGCTGCACCTCACTTGTATAAGAGCACCTGACCATGTAGGACATTGCTACTGGCCCACAGGCTGCCTGGGCAGGGGGCTTACTTGAGATGCAGCCATACAAATACAAGGCAAGGGAGGGACAGGGTATGCTTCTCTTACAGCTGTTTTGGAGAATAGACATAGGCCTCCTTTCTAGTTCTAATACCAAAACATGCAAGAGTTTTGTCAGAGACTCAGTATTTGGCTACACAGTTGCTGCAAAATTCATACTTAAAATGTTTTGTCTATTTTCTGAATACTGTTATATTCAGATGCCCACTTGGATGTGCACCGGGCACTGAGGGAAACTACAGGCAATAGTAAAGTTGACCTGCCAACTCAGGAGCATTTTTAGGCAGCTTAAACATTGAAATGTTGCTTGAAAATTTGAGATTTTTGTAACGATCTAGCAGTACAAGCTAGATTGTTACAGACAGAACTTAGTGTCAGTGTTTAAAAGAAATTGTCATTAGGGAGATACTGATTTCAGAAGCAGAAGTTTTGCTGTTGGTAGCACTACTTAATAGCTTTCTTCTCCTTCATGTGTAATGATCTCTCAATAAAGGATACCTTAGCAGCTGTGAGACTAAAGCAACAGTCATTTCATGGGCTGTCAGCGGTCTGCAGACTATGTCAGAAGAACTGATTAACAAATAGTATTAAAGTGACTCCTCTAGCCTCTTTTGTCCTTCAATAAATTGAGCTAATGGAGAGTTGTAGGATTAATGTATCAAGAAAACTGGGCAGAACCATGTCAGTAAGGGAACTAAAAAGAGTGAGGATTGAACTAAAAGTCAGTGAAGCAGCAATGATCAGAGGCTTTCAGACTTTCTCATACACATTTGTATCTAGGTAACGTTTATAAAATAGTATATTATTTAATGAAAGTGCTGTCAATTATGATAATGATTGTCCCATAGCAATCTCTGTTGTCTTAACTATTTTAAAAGCCTTAATATGCTATGTTAACCCTTTTGAAGCACTTTAGAAACAACTTCTTTTTTCCAAGTTGTAATGATAAGTGTAAAGAATTGTTCTTTATTGTGGATCTCCATAGATTTTTTTTTTTCTCTTTGAACTGCACTAGCTTATATCATGTCCTTGTAGACCAGAGTTTTTAACAGTACTGGAAAGCTAGTATTTATGCCCTTTTTTCTTTGCCTGGCTCAGAGGGAGAACTGGAAGAAGAATGGCTGAAGGAGGCAGGTCTGTCCAATCTGTTTGCTGAGAGCACAGGTGATTCCCAAGAAAGCATGGTGTTCCTGTCCACGCTGACCCGAACTCAGAAGGCAGCAGTAGAAAAACGAGTAGAGACTGTCACACAGACCTTGAGGAAAAAGAACAAACACCACCAGATTCCTGATGTCAGAGATATCTTCAGGCCACAAAGCGACCCAAAGGGAAAAGTAAGTTCCTGACTGCCATTTTCTTTGATGATGACAGAGAGAAGGACAGATAGGAGTGGGGGGAGAGGAGAGAGCAACAGAAACACAAAAGAGCTATTCTTCTATTTCTAGAAGATTTGTGTCTAACTTTTTATTGATTTTCAAGGGAAATTCTTGTGCTTTTGTAGGAGTAGCATTCGTCCAGACTTAACACTGGATAAGCAATTTTAGTTTGTAGAATGCAGTATGTATGTTGGCCTCATGTTACTCCAAGAGGATGAATAAAACAGTCACTCCATGATTAGAAACTGATTGTATTTAATTTTAACCCAAGCACAAAAGTCATGACAACAAACACCCAAAGAGCAACTGAAAGCGCCCTTTGTAATTGGTAGAACCTGCAATCATTATGAGAAGTCTGACATATAGGGTGCAATACATGTTACTGGGACACTTGTTTGTTTGTTTGTTTTGAAAAAGGGAAATAAGGGACATCAACCTAGCCTCCTCTTTTTTTTTTTTTTTTTTTTAAAAAAGGAAAAAAGGGGCAACAAACCTTCCCCCCCTTTTTTTTTTTTTTTTTTGGCCAGGTGTTTATGTTTGTCAGCTGGGATCTAGATTCCTCTACTAACTTCCAGGTACCCTGCACATCATTAAAAAGCATGTGGCGAGTTGTTGTGCTGGGTCCTGAAAGGTTCCTGTTTTCCCTTGTGGGCTGCTGAGCAGGAGAGCTCCTCACCCTCATGCAGGAAAGGGGAAGGAGGAAAATGGGACTATAATTAGAATTCCTCTTCTGCAGAGGAGCATATGCTCTCTCCCTTCCTCAAAAAGGAAGCAGACTTTCAGCTGCAAGGAGATGCTGGCTGGATGGCAGTACACCACTAGCTTAGCAAATCCCAGCCCCGGCTTTGGTTGTCACTCCTGCTGTTGCTGTGCAGCCATCACAACATTGGCATGGTGGATTTTGAGAGGATTTCATTTCCTCCCTGCCCCAACTGCTTCTTCTTTCTGAGCAGCTTCTTTCAACTTCAGCAGAGATGAAACATAGTGGGGGATGTTTGTAAGCTCAAATATATGTTCTGGAGGCAGAACTTCCCTTTCACTGTTCTGCTTTGTATGTGGTTACAGAAGAAATACTAACTCCATAAAAGATTTTTGGGATTTGTTTTGGAATTGACTACACCTAAAAATTATAAGATTTAATAGTAGAGCAATTTAGGTAAAATATCATACAGCCTTAAGCTATGTAATTTCTCTTTCAAGTGTGTTTGCTATTTTGGTCAAGTACAAGCAATACTCATGTTTCTGTTTAAACTAGACATTGTAATGTCTGAAAATCATATGTTGCAGTATTCCGTAGACTTCTGCTTCTCTTAAACTGCATGTTTTGATGCTGATAATATCAAAGAGAAATAATGCAAGCAGATAGATGATTGTAGCCATGTAAGATATACATAACAAGATATTAATTAAATATAGAAATAATTTTTAAAAAGTTTATTCTGAACCTCTCTCTTTGACTGAAATAAAATCATGTAAATGTAGGCCCTTAAACCTATTCTGCATACCTTTCTCCAAAGCCAGATAATTCTGAAATAATTGCTTGGGTTTATTTATCAAATCAGTCACAGAAGGCCTGTTGTGAGGTAATTTCTACAACTCCCTAGGTAACTTTGATACTCTTTCATCATTAGAAAACTTTTATGTAACAAAATAGGACTGAAGCCATCTGCAGCTGTATGAAGTCATTCCAGTTCAATAATAGTATCTGAAAGTCCTGTAACCTCCCTTCATCTGGGGGCAGGCAGGAGGAAAGGTAAAACAATAGACAGTGTTGTGATGTTTCTGCTAAGTTTCCTGCTGTATTCCTGCCTAAGAGAAACTAGACTTTTTTGATGGGTTGGAAGTCTTATCTGTGTGTTTCTCATGTACTGCCACCGATCCATGGAACGCTGATAGTTTTCTAAGTAGTCATGCTATCCTCTTTCATCTCTCAAGATCTCTGATTTAAAAAAAGTACATATACAAGTTTGTTTTGGTAGGACAAGACTTTAAAACTCTTATTTATATTATCAGCAAATAAGGACTTAAACAGTGCTGATTACATATCATTAAAAATCCAGAGTGCTGAACATTTGTTGTTGATCTAAGTTGCAAAAAAGATTAAAAAAAAAAAAATTATATGGAGGTAAAAAAAAAAAAAAGAATGGATATCTGTATACCCATATGTAACCTATGATGTAGGTTTTCTGTATGTTCAGAAATATTGTTTCTATGATAGGCATAATACAATTCATAGAATGTGAGAAATCTTGAGAGTGGGTAGTGCAGAACCACAGAAATGTAGAAAGACTACATTTTCTTATTCGTTACAAAACTGGAAAATAAAGTCACTTATCTTTTTAGAAAAAGGAGGAATGGGCTTAATTACCTCTTTCTTAATTACTTAGATTTCAGATCCCCTTGGTCTTTGGCTAAAGGATTTTGACTGTAATACATAGGTGTGCTTCTGCATCACATTTATTGTTCCTTTCTTAGGTCTGTGATAGAAGTGAACCCTCAGCTATAAGAACAACTGAAAGCAAAAATGAAATGCAGGATGAAACAAAAGGTAATGCTGGACAGCTCTTTTTTCTTGTTTGCAAACTTTCTGTTTCGCATTCTACTTCAGAAATCCATATTTCAACTAACTTTTTTGCAAAATAAAATGAAATTCTCATGGGAAAACCTGTTCTGGCCTGTGCACTTGTAAAGTTTTTAAGTGCGGCTGTAGGTTGTATCCTTTGAGCCATCTGGGAAACCTTGTTTGTGATCATCTTGTAATCACGTCATCTGGGAGAAGTCTCTTCTCAAAGGTTATGCTTAGGTCTTACCTGATCCTTAATTTATCCATTCTGGTTTTTCTCTGCTGCACAATACAGGAAATTAAGCAGTATATATATGCACTGATGAGCTTATAAGAGAACAAAAACAAATGAACTATAAACATACAACACAGGTGAGAACTGGCTTTATGTCTGCAGCTCATAATGAAAGAAAAACAAAACTGGAAGAAAAAGTTGTTTACTTCTATAAGGAAAATGGAATGAAATTAGTATTCTGTGCATGTAGGACAGAGTTGTGTTCAGTACTGTGTGATAATGCAAAAAGGGTGCAATACCTGTGGAAGTCCTGCAGGAGTTCCCCTTCCTTCTCCCAGCAATGTGGAACAGAGCATAACAGAAGTCCTTGGCTGAAACCATAGTTTCTGGTTTGAGAGTCTGAATTTTGGTGATAGACTTTGACAAAGCTTTCTGATGTCCTTGAGTGCCAGTAATAAAATATTGCTGCCCTTTGTCATCTTACATTTCTTAGAGATGGGGGAAGCACTGTATGTGCTATACCTGTCACTGTAAAGATCAACATAATATCTGGCAGCCATTTAAGCTTCAATATACCGCATTGCCTTTCTGGACTGTTTGTATGTCTTTTTTTTTTTTTTTTTCCTTCTGGGAGACTGGGTAGCGTATAGGTGTCAGTTGGACCCTACAGCTTCCTTAAATACTCAGGAAAGTAGATCAAGTTTCCTACTGCAAGTTACTTAGTTACTCATCTGTAATTAAGCCATGAAATGAACTTCTTCTCCAGTTTTAGAATACTGACTTGTATTCAGTTTTCTAAAAAAAAAAAAAAAAAAATAAAAAAAAATTATTGCTTTAGGATTAGACATGAAAAACAGCAACAAAGAATGCAGGATGTGCTTGGAAGCTCAACTGGGAGAGATGAATGTAGAACAGCTCTGAATATCACTAAAACTGTGTGTTTCCAGAAGTGCTGTTATAATCCTTCCCTCTCACTCTCAGCAAACCTCACTGGAATAAGAACAGTATAAAAACTGGGAAGGCTGCCAGGCTGCTGGTTCAGCAGAAGGGAAGGAAGAGATGCCTGGTGCTTGTGTCAATAAACTGCACTGTAGGATTCAGAGCTGGAAAATTACCAAGCAATTATTACAGAGTTTTTATCACATCTGGTTCTTTTTTTCCAGTGGCCCTGATGAACCCTTCAGAAATAGGAAATTCTGAAAAGCAACTCCCATATACTAGCTCTCTGCAGCACAGATTGTGATGTGGATGGCAAATGCAGCCTGCTTACATTCTCGTACACTTCTGCTCTTGTCAACATGCTGAAGTGGGCCCTGCTCCCGGGATCAGAGCAGGAAGGAAAAACCATCCAAGTTCAGCAGTGTTAAAAGCACTGCACCTGTTTCAGTGCTGTACTGTGATCTTTCCTCCAGAATGATGGGCTAATTAGTGTCATACAACCAGTGAGTGATTTTAAGGCAAGAAGTAAACAGTGCTTGATATTTCAGAGATACTAAATATTTATGAAATCCAAAGGCATTATTTTAAAATGGAAACCCCCTTTAACAAAGAAGTTGTACTAGATCTAACTGAAAAATATACATACCATCCCAAACATTATTAAAAAAAAAAAAAAATCCAGATCTTAAATTGAGATGCTGGATTTCTTAAAACTGCTTGAGTGAATGAATCCCTTTTGCCCTTCACCAAAGGTGATGACCGCTCCTAACTTGGTATTTGAATGCAGCATTCTCAAGTGCTTTTGCCAGACTGAGCGCACACAGGCTGTGTGGATCTGTTCTTCCTCCATTCTTGCCTGTCCAGCACACCTTGTTTCTTGCCTGAGCATTGTGTGCAAACTCAGGGAGTAACATGAAACCATTACGTTTTCATTCTTTTCTGCCTGATCAAACACAACAGTTTAGTAAGTTCCTAAGTTTCTTTTATTAATAGATGCACATTTCAGTTTTCTGGAATGACCCTTTCTTACTGGCTTTAAGTGTTTATCTGTTTCATGTAGGTACAGAAAGTGTCTACAAGAAAGAAGAATTTAGAATAATATATATGTTTGCATTTTAACAATCCATAACCCTCATTGAAATCCCTCAAAGCTAGCAATACGTTCAACAATTACCAAAGAAAAAAAGTAATTCTATTTGGATGCCTCAGAAAATTAATAAATATCCATGTGATTGAAACATCTCAGGAAATAATAAAAAAAGAATAAAGCAGATGAATAGCTAAATACTCATTAACTTTGCCAGTCAGTTTACTGTGGGACTCTGGTTGTCCTACACATTGAGTTAGCTGCGAGAGAAGAATGATAAGTAAAACCTCTGTATAAAGGCAAACTCAAAGCATAATAGTCTGGCAAATGGATGAAAGACTTGAATGTACTTCATGTAGCAAGGAGGAACAGAACTGTAATACTTGCTTCTTCGTAGGAAAAAAGACTGAAATGTAGTTGTATTTTTTAATTGAGTTTGCTTCTGCTTTTCAGTTTATTGATAAATAAGGATTTTATGGCTGGAGTGGTAGAGTTTTAGTGAAAAGATTGCGAACTTTTAGAACTTCTAATAGGAAGTCAGCTATGAATTAGCATTATAGATAAATATTTCATCAGTTTAAAAAAAACCCAGCCATTCCAATTATCATTTAGGGTTTAAAAGTATAGCACCATTGGGGTATACTTTAGATTCTCTGTCAAAATAAGGAAATAGCAAGGTTGACACTTCTGAGTTTTTCACGTCCTAATAAAAAGAAACACCAAATCTAACACTCCCTCCCACCCCTGAAGAATTCCCATACTTTTATGTGATGTTTAAACAGCACTGTGAACCAAGGAAAGGATACGGGCTGATTTAAAATATGGTCACCACATTCATAGGCAATATTTACATTTTCTGTATCACACTTGCATTTCTTTCCTGAAATACTACATGCAGTTGGCAGCTTGACAGAATGCTGAAGCCGTTTCCTCTTACGGCTGTTTCCTAGTTAGTAAATGCATAATAGAAACAAGACAGTACAATCAATAAGAAGCTCCCCACAACAGCAGCAGCCTCAGACTTTTAAAATGTGTACACCGTTACCAAGACATCTCCTTTAAAGTGTACTTTGGTACCTGAGGACTGAAATAGGAGCTTTATTGTTTGTTAATATCAGATCATCAGATCTGTCCCATGCTGATAGGAAGTATGTCAGTCACGTATAGGCTACATTAGCATGACAAAAGTCTTGGGTGGACAGGGAACCATTTTCCTTCATTTGGATGCATTAAACAGTTTACATGATATATGGAGGCATACGCACACGTAGGCCAGAGATCGAAGCCAGGGAAGAATTTGACCTTGGATATGTTTGGTACTGAGGTCTCATATGTCTGTTTACTGAAAGCAGTAGCTCGAGTTTCACGATCAGCTTAATCTTTAGTGTATGCCTCAGGAGTCTTTCAGAGTCTATCAAAAGTGAGCAGATGTCACTCTGAAAAGAGAATCTGGAAAACACGACTGGAAGAATTTGGAAATGTTTTATTCTACTTCTTGCAGCATTGCTTGGCTGTAAGTAGAGTCAAACATTTTAACTCAAGGTCATCTGCTCTTTCTGGAACTGTCTCAGCTCTAGATCAATGAAATTGAAGTGGGAGTGGCTGCATTAAACATTGTGTCCTACCAGGTAGTGGCTATTGGTGGCTTCACCCATGTGCCTGTCTGCCAGGACCTGAGTTTGGCCCTAGCAGTTGGAGGTAACTTTCAGGATTCTCTCTAACACATAGTAGTGACAAGTCATATTTTATGTGTCATCTTTCAGTTAAATGCAGATATGATTCAGGAAAAAATTACAGTTGTTATATGTTCTTTTTAAACTCAGTGCTTCAAATGTTGTTTAGCTTGCATGACTGCAACTCAGCTTTTTAGCAGGCCACTGAAAATATCAGTGTAGAGCAACACTTCCCCAGTGCCATCTCCCTGAATCAGCCTGGCCACAGCCTTTCTGCCGCTTCATGTCAGATGTTGCTGTAGCTGTAACTATTCTGTGGAGATTTCCTGGGTTTGTTTAGCATGATTATTCTAGGCCATACAAAAATTTCCCACAGTGATGTAAAGAAATCTGTTAGTTATGCCATATTCATATACAAGGGCATACGCACTGCTGATAGTTCTACTCAGCTAATGTTTATTTCCTTCCCTCTTTTTCTGCACTTGTTGTATGTTATATTTGAACAGGTAACAGGACCTTTTAGATACGAGCCAGTGTCATCTGCATGGTCCCATTGAAATGAGCAGTGTTAATTTGCTTCCACTTGCTCTGGTTTTAGGAAAGTTTGAAATTAAACACAAGTACTTCGAGGCATTTGGAATGCCTTTAGGAAGAACCTCATCCTGGCTGTGACTTTTAAGAAGCACCACATCACAAGTGATGCTGGAGAGAGTGAATTTTTTCTCTGGCTAAATTATTTTGGTGTTTTGTATTAAATAATGTTATTTACAATATAGTTTTCCTCTTGCTTCTTTCCTGACATTTTTAATCTTCAGACTGAAGTTCTGTTTTCTTGTTTCTCTTTTTTTTTTTAACAAAAATTATTCCAAATTTGTCTAGTGTTTAATTGAGATATAAGGAACAAAAAAAGAGAAGTAAGGTGGTTAGTCTGTATTTAGTCCTTCCCTGTATCATGGAAGCATGTCTAGACAGTTTTGATGAATCTAGACTCTTCAGACAGAGGTGAGGAAAGGAATGTCGGGATGTCTGTGTAGTCTCCATTATTCCCAGATATTACTCTCAGATGCATGGGATGGTTGAGCAGAAATTGAGATGGATTTGAAGCTGCCTGAAGGGCTGGGCCTGGAGATCAGTTTTCAGAACAGATGATCAGAGGCATGAAACCTAGTTGGAGGCCAGTCACTAGCAGTGTACTCCATGGGTCAGTACTGGGTCTAGTCCTGTGTAATATCTTCATTAATAGTCTGGATGATGGGAAAGAGTGTACATTCAACAAATCTGCAGATGACACAAGACTAGGGGGAGTGGCCGATATGCCAGAGGGATGTGCTGCCGTGCAGAGGACTTTGACATACTGGAGAGATGAGGGGAAAGTGCAAAGTCCTGCAACTTGGGAGGAACAGCCCCAGGCGCCAGCACGTGCTGTGTGTTGCACAGCAGCTGAAAAGCAGCTCTACATAAAGGTGATCCTGGTGGACAATGAGTTGAACATGAGCCAGTAATAGGCTCTTGTGGCAAAGAAGGCCAATGGTATCCTGGGCTGCATTAGGAAGAGTCCTGCCAGGAGTTCAAGGAAGATGATTCTTCCCCTCTTCTAAGCACTGGTGCTCCGGTATCTGGAGTTGTGGGCTCTCCAGTACAAGAGAGACATGGGCATGGACTGGAGAGAGTCCAGTAAAGAACTATGAAGATGATGAAGAGACTCGCCACCTCTCTTGTGTAGAAAGGCTGAGAGAGTGGAACTGTTTAGCCTGGATAAGCGAAAGCTCAGGGGCAATCTTATTAATGTATATAAAGACCTAAAGTGAGGATGCAAAGAGGACAGAGCCATGCTCTTTTCAGAGGTTCCCAGTGCCAGGACAAGAGGCAGTGGGCACAAACTGCAACACAGGACATTTCTGGTGAACATCAGGAAGCACTTCTTTACTGTGCATGTCACCAAGCACTGGTGCAGGTTGCCCAGAGAGGTTTCTTCCTTGGAGATCTTCAAAAACTGCGTGGACATTGGTCTGGGCAGCCTGCTCTGAGTGCCCCAGCTTGAGCAGGGATTGGACCAAGTGGACCTGGAGGTCCCTGCCAATGTCAAACATTCTGTGATTCTGTGAAGTTAATGTTTTGGATTGTACAATGAACTTCGTGTTTTGCTTCTGAAATTATTACAGCAGGAAAAAAATTGCTGTTTTGCTTACAAGATGTTACAGTCTTTGAGGCTGGAAAGTGTTCCATGGCAAGAAAATTCTGATACCAGAGCTATTTGACTCTGGAAGATCTTTGTAATCTGCTGTTTCTTTGAAGTGGATTCCTTTATTTTTTTTTATAATAGAAAGGTCACATGCTTTGGCAGAATTATTCTAGAAAATCTACAAGAGATGTAGCCTTATAAGAAGCCAAATTTTCAACTGGCAAAAAAAATGCCAGGAGTAAGTGCATTTGCAACTAGAAGTATATCTCTTGCACAGGACTAATTTCTGCCTTACTCTCTTGTACTGAGTGATGCTCAACACTGCTGCTGTTGATTGTTATTTTTTCTACTCTGTTTTCAGATCTGAAGTTCAGTCTTGGAACTAATGAGCAGAAGAGCCCACTGGAAGACATGCCATTTTCAGAGACTGACATCAATTTGGAAATTCCATTTGCAGAACAGGCAGCTAATCTCAAAGACAACTCAGTAGGCAAAGTGTACAAGGATGGAGGGGGCGATACTCTTCGCATGGTATGTTTCCTTTTTATTGCTATTGTTGTTTTCACTGCTGATTGGTACTGTTTGGATGATATTTGTCTGATACTGAATGAATTAGGTTTATAAGAATATTGTTGGATCTAGCTTTATGGGGATAAAATTTCTCAAGATTTTTGTGAATAGTATTCTCAGCAACATGGAAATTACTACTTTTATACCATTACGTATGTCCTTGTCATTCTATCAACGCTCGCTTTATGTGTACAAAATAATGGACTAGTAATACTAAGCTGGAATAGTAGTGTAATTTTACACAACCTGTGTCCTTATTTCATTTGTTTACAGTCCTTTTTACTGTTATCCAGGATGCTCTATCTCTGTAATAGTAATATCTTTCATCAATTAAAAAGGGTCACTGGATGCCTATGGAAACCTTATGCAGTTATCTGGTACAGATAGGTGGAGGATTAAAATGAAGAATAGAGTGGTCTATAGAAGTCTGAAGTGAAGTGGCAGTGAGCTAAGGATTACTTTTTACTCAGTTTTACCTTCCAGTTCAGTAAAAAAGACTTATTCTGAAAGAATCCAAATAGAAACAAGACAAGATCCTCCAAGATGTTTTGTCATTGTCTTTGCCTAACATTTTGTGAATGTGCAGTTCTGTATGACCTAATGACTGGTGTGAAGAGCATCTCTTTTGTCTAGCAGCATGTCCAAACACATCTGAGTAAATGTGGTGGCTGAAGTAATAATGTTTCACTTCTTCAAACACTTAATTTAGATAAAGACACATGCAGTTCTTCAAATAGTAATTACCCCATGTATCCTAGTTTAAACATTATACATTAGACACTAGTAGATATTTAGAAATGGATTCTGAAGTGTTTGAGTCATGTTTCTGTAATGCAGCTTACAATAAGGAAGTGATAGCTATGGTCTATCTTACGTATTTGTACTTATTTACATGTGTACTACATGATTTAGCTATACCGCTAGGTTGGCTTATGAAAGAATGCTCAATGCTTGTGGCTAGGAATTTCTACTTCAGTGATGGAGTGGCAAAATGATAGGAAAAGGAAGGGAGTTACTTATTTAAAGCTACAGTTTGATTTGTTGCACCTTCATCATTGGCAGCTATTTTTAAACAACATGTACACTTTAAGTATGTACAATTGTAGCCATGTGCCATAGCCACCAAATCAAATCAGATGTGCTATCACTGGGTCTGTAAAGGTTAAGGAAATCGTTCTGGAGTATAATATTTGTTCTTTCCAAATGGAGAGGAAGTCTCATCAGCCTTCCTGCTTTGAGTCATGTATGCTGCTCATATCAGGCACGGACAATAGTATAGCTTAGAAGCCTGCTGATGAAAGATGGTGTTAAAAAACTCTGTGAATTAGGAATGTCTCCCTGTCCATCTGAACTCAGTTCTTTATATTCATCTCTGACTGCAGCTTCTGAGTGTACAGAATTTATTGCAATAGACATGATCCATAATTATGGTTCCCCCTTCCATAAGAAGGAAAGCCTTTTATTCTTATTTATGTGGCAGTCAGATATGTTATTTTGATTGAATAAGTGCAGAGGGATTTCTATCCCAATTAATTGTACATGGATAGGATTGTTAATGGACATCTATTTCCACCACTGTAAATTGCAAAAAGATACAGAAGATGGGTGGATGGGGGTTTATTAACAAGACAAAGCCAGACTGGAAATGCACTGTGAAAGGACAAGAGGCAATGGATGCAAGTGACAACAAGGGAAATTGCATTTTGTAAACAAAACAACTCTCCGTGAGTGTGTTAATCGCCAAAATAGTTGCTCCCAGAGGTTGTGGAATTTCTCTTATTGAAGGATTTCAAAATTCATTAGGACAACAATATGAGCAAGCTGATCAGATTTGGAATTTAGCCTTTCTTTGAGTGTGCTGTTGACCTCCAGGAACTAGGATTTACATTACTAGCAATGTAAATCGTCCTATGATTCAAAGTTTGTCTGCTTTGCAAACTTCTCAAGGGATTCCTCCATGATTCAGTTAGTAGCAGCAGGCTTCATGATGAAAGGCTTTGCCCTGAAGGGAGCACAGCCTTTGAGCAAAGTAATTTGTTATGACTTGGATTGTTCACTGTGCTACAAATCTCTGCCTTTAGAATTTCAGACTGCCAAAGGACAAAACGGGTACCACAAAGATTGGTGACCTGGCCCCTCAGGACATGAAGAAAGTCTATTCTTTAGCACTGATTGAATTGACTGCTCTCTATGACGTGCTTGGGACAGAATTCAAGCAACAAAAAGCTGCAAAAATCAAAACCAAAGGTGAGTCAGTGTTTCACATACTGAAACAAATAGGTCTGTTTTAATCTAATGAAACAAATGTATCTGGTTATTTATGACTTTCCAACAGAAAATTTATATTTAATTGATAAATAGTAACAGATACTGAGCAGCATTTAATTATACATCTGAACTCAGGGCACATTTTAGCAAGTTCATGCACATGGTCACTCTAGCTAAGAGACTGTGCTCTCTGTATAAAGTTAAAACTCAGGCCAGACACTAGCAGATAACCAAGGAGTGAGAAGGGGGGAACCTTCCCCTAACTAGCATATTGTATGGGAATGACTTCACAAAAGTTTCTATGAGATGATGTATTCCCTTCGGAGGACGGCGGATGTATGTGCTTTTTGTGGGTTCCTGCCCTCATGAAGGTAGGTACTGTGCAACTCCTACCTAACTTTTTGCTTTCCTTGGTCTTGGTTGAAGACACTGGCAGCCCTTGTCACCTGCTTTCTTTTATGTCTGGGTCAAACTTTCCTGGGTCACATAGCTGTGCCAATCTGGTATTTCTTTAGGCCACAATGTATCATACCAAGTGGAAGATCTGGGCTTTTGCAGAGGATTTTGAGACAGTTGCAACATATCATTTTGCTCTACAGGCCATTGGAGTATATATGTCTATATAATCACAGTGCTTTTCTTGGGAATTTAGGACACATGGAAACCAATTTCAAGACGCTAGAGGTTTTCAGTGCTTTGTTTGCTTTCTGTATTTTTGGCTTCTGCTAAATGTTTTGCAAGAGCTTGAAATGTGTTACCAGTTAATCACAAGCCTGCTTTGGCCAAAACGCTGTTCTCAAGGTTCAGTCAATATAACAGTACAATAGCTCACTTTAAATAATTGAAAGAAATAGTCTTGAGATATGTATAGCAAGGTACAATATATTCTTCAGAATACGGTCTTGGCCTTATGGTAGTAGAAAAGAACTTTTTAAATGCAGATGTCATAAACAGAAACATCTATGAGATCTTGATCCTCTAAATGTATTTTCTTCTTGTAGAAGTGCTTGTGATACTATTAATACACAGACAAATACTTTCTTGTATTTTGGGTCTTAGTTTTAATTGATCCTTCTTACCAAATCTTACTGTTGAGTACATTATCTAAATAACATTATCTAAATGACAACCAGTCATGAAGAGTACTGCATTGTTTAAAAGCCTTGTTTTTCACAAAATTAAAAAAGATGGGCTAGACTCACAGGAATGTGTAGGATAAAGACAATGACATGTCAGATTTCTTTGTCTGTAGATCTGCTTTTCAATGTAATTACTTCAGTGCCTTGTTGCTCTACCTGATCCCCTCCTCTTCACTCAGGAAGTGTTGTTTGCCTAATTGATTGATACAGTGGAAGATTTACTGGCTGTTCTCCTTTGTGCTTGAGTACATAAAGATGATGAAAACACGATTCTTCTGAGGAATGCTGTGCTGCTGCCTTTTTATTGGCCTCCTGCAGTTTGTTTCTCCAACCTCATCTCAGTAGAAACTTTCATTATTGACAAGATCTTCAAGATGATATAACTATGGGGTATAGCTATTGGATGTATATATGAGTCTACATATTTTATTGGTAGACTTTTTATTCTGATAGAGAGAAGAACTCCTTGAAGTGGTACTTCAAATTATGTTTCTTTGATATATATCACATTTCCTCAGGAGCTGTCCTCTTTTTAGTAATTACAGCTGCAGTTCTGTGCTCGATATTAAAATGAGGAGCTTTTAGCTACATTTAGGATTATATACTGCTTCACAAAAATTGCACATGCAGCAGTTATCAGTAATTTTGGCTGAGAAATTCTTTGGCAACAGACTGGGTTGGTAGTTACTAGTGTATCTGTCTTTCAGGAGTCGTTCTCTTTTATTCACCTGGGCCGTAAAACAAATGGGTGTCCCATTTATTTCAAGACTAAGATAATTTTGCATGAAGACTAGATTAACAAGAGACTAAATTATATTTTATTTTTTATTTGTGCTACCTTAGCACCTTTTAAAGGCCATTTTCCAAACCAGACTTAATTATAATTTTGCTTTTTTAAAAAAACAACAAAAAGAAAACCAAGTTTGGGAACGTGCTAGTCATGCTATCATGATGTTTTTGTATAATGTAAAACCACGTGAACGGCTGAAAAGCTCTTCTTTCAAAATTCTCATAGAGAGATGTTGAAAGTAACTCTGGGTGATAATTACATCTGTTTTATTTTAGTAGCCAAATTTTTGGAAATTTTACTCATATCTTTTGCATCATGTTCAAAAAACGTTTAGATGTTGTGTTGAGAGACATGGTTTAGTGGGGCTGTTGTTGGTAGGTGGATGGTTGGACTGGATGATCTTGCAGGTCTTTTCCAACCTAGCTAATTCTGTGATTCTGTGATCTTGTCTATATCATCTTACACTGAATGATGAAGATGTGCATTCCATGGTCACCATCAGAATCACTCTACAAACCAGAACCATGCAGGTGGTTCATTTGTACAATTTGCTTCACTGTACTGCAGAATATGCAGATGACAAAAGTCTAAACAGAAGAGTCTTGATTTATGACTGAAGGAAGAGATGAGTGAGTCACTTTAACCAAAATGCTTTTTTAACAACTTGATTGATGAAAACATTCAAACACTTTGAACAAACGCTCTGAATGTATTGAATAAGCTTACTACTTTCAAAGTATGATTTTATGCTGTTATCTAATGTATAGGAACAGATACGGATAATATCTCAGTTTCTTTTGCATTATTCTTCAGACTGTGGCTTGTTTGGTGTCCCACTGTCAGTTTTACTGGAACAGGATCAGAAGAAGGTGCCAGGCACCAAGATCCCACTGATTTTTCGAAAGGTAAATAAGCACAAGCAAGTCAACTTATTCCATATCTGCAAATGACAATAACATTTTGTCCTGAATTTATTTTCTCCCTGTAGCAAAGCTTGCAGTATATTACTCCAGACAAAGTTATATTAACTTTCATTTGCAGCTTTACTTATTAATTTATTTACTTATTAATTTATTAGACATGGTACTAGGGAACATGGTTTAGTGGGCAATATTGATGGTAATTGGACAGTTGGACTAGGTGATATTAGAGGTCTTTTCCAACGTTAATGATTCTGTGATTCTATGAATTTAGTAAACTTCATTCTTGTGTTGTATCACACCTATTTTGAGTTAAATTGATAGTTTGCTTTTTTTTTGTTGCAACTATTCTGCAATTTATGAGTACTGTGAATTATTACCGGTGTGTTCCAGAGTACTTAGATCTTAGTACTAAGTAAAAGTACTTGGATCCCCTCTGATAAAGTTGAAAAGAGGAGTATTTGTGAGAAAACTTCTTCAGTGTCTGAAGGAGGTCTGTAGATAATACAATTTTATTTTTTATTAAAAGAGACAAATTCTTTATTAGTATTCATAGAAGGGGCAAGAGCCATATTAAAGGTTTTATTTTACATCTACAGCAACTCTAATCCATTTCTAAACTGTGCATTTGTGTGCTTGTATGTTGTGTATATGTACCACACAGGTATATACATGAGGCTCCTATATATTAGAACCATATACCAGTAATTTTTAATTGACATCTTCATTCATGCAGTTTGGTTTGTGTTTGACAGCTCATTTCACAGATAGAAGAGGCAACTCTCGAAACAGAAGGACTTCTTCGAATACCAGGAGTTGCAACAAGAGTAAAGGTAAAACATTACATAGATTTTTAGCACCCTTGAAAGCTTATTTGCTCTCACTGATTTTATTATGTTACAGAAATATATTTTGAGGCCAGATTGTTATTAAAATCTTCAAAAATAGAAAGCAAAATCTTTTCAGAAAGAAAAATAAGTTATATTTGCCAGGAGGCTGATGGTTTGGTCCAGTGTACTACTGGGGAAAGTTCAAGTTGGAAGCAGAGTCAAGGCTATGTTTCAAATTGAGTTGTGCCAAAATCTCATTAATTCTTGGCACAAGCCTTCTAGCCTCTTGTTTTTTTCCCTGAACCAGCTTAATCATCTGAACAGTTCATACACAGTCTTCTACCCCAGGAGGAAGTTTTTTTCTGGCATTGTGAGCTTGTTTTAATAGCCAGACTTAGCCTACATTACAGAGCAAGGCAGGCAGCATGTGCTGAAGAACCTTTCAGATTTATTTTTATGAATAGCAAACTAACTTCTTAGCTCTCTGAACGCATCCTTGTTAGGCACATCCGTTTACACACTGACACTTCACAAAGTGGGTGCCAATTACACGCAGACTCTTCCCCAGTGTTTTCCATGGTGCAGGAACTAAATACACAGTATGATTGATGCCAAGAGTCCATGTGTTAAAAATATGGTCTGAACTGGCCTTAAATGCTAAACAGATAATTTAAGTGGATTCAGCTGTCCAGAGACGTCTGCCAGCCCCTATCATGTCGAACTTTGTCCAGCAGCTGGTTCATTAGAAACTGAAGGAAGGGAGTATTATGGAAACTGGCTTTGTTTATTTACCAGTAACTAAGATTTTTTTAATATATTTCCTTCATTCTTTATTTTTCACTCTGCATCAGTTCTACATACTGGAATGACTTTTGAATGATTTTGCTTGTTTATTCCTTGACCTTTACAAAATTAATACAATTTCCCAGGCCGGAGATCATTAACTATTTGTCCTTCATTACATTTTTGCCTATTTATTTGCAGGAACTGCTTCTTTGATTTAAGTAATTGTTTTGTTAGCAAAAATGTTACATTCCTTTACTTATTTAAAAGGAAAACTTTGTAGAAGAACAAGTAACTCAGCATTCTGAAGGACTGATATTCTCTCAAAATTCCTTAAACTTTTTTTCTCCTATAGAAAAAGAAAAAAAAAATCCTTCTTACGTAGTTTTATAAAATGGTACAGATAATTGGAAGAAAATATTTTGCTATTTTATTTTTATATTGTTTTTATAGTTATAATTAAGAAAATGTATTGCATATTTATGATATCCCGTAGTTAAATATATTTACTTTAAGACCTAAGCATAGGTCCATAAGGATGCCTAGTTGACATTTCTGCTCTAGCCCTTCAGATAAAACAATTCATTTTATCTAGTTTTTTAATACTACATTAGCTATGGCAATTTAGTCTGAATTTGGAAGTAGGAGGTGATGAATCTCAGCGGGAAAATTTTCATCTATTTCTAAAGCCTGGTTTTGTTGTTGATGGGAAGAAAATGATACCCACCTGACTTTAGACATCTGAGTTAGTATCTTAGCACCACTGAACCTTGTACACAATCCGTGGAGACAGAAGATCTCTCTGGAGGACAGTTGAGAACATCCAATTTTTATATCAACTGGAGAGTTCGCATTTTCTTTGCAAATAGAGCAATTTTCCATTTGGATAAAGTTAAATTCAGTGAGAGCAGTATCCTAAAAACTTATCTGTTATTTTCTATTCAACGTGCCCTTCTTGTCCCAATAAATAATTCAGGCTGTATTTTTCCATAGCACTTTCCCTCACTTTGTCTCACATACTTTGCAAAACTACCAAATGTCTCTGTACTCAGTTTCTGTCGGGAAGAACTTAGGCAAGAAGCAGCTTGTTGAGGGGTGCCTGCAAGGTCACTGGCCTCACTGGGGCGGGGATACTGAGGCTGGTTCCCACTCTGCCAGTGGCAAACTAATCAAGTAGGTTCAGGGCAGGGGCTGATGCTTAAGGGCGACTAAGATTGACTCAGTCACTACTGGAGTGTTTCCATTCTTACGCCTCTAGAAGGCCAGTCATAGCACTCTCACAGGAGCAGGGTGGATGTACAGTGATGTCTCCTGTCAGGCTTATGAGGTGTCACTCAGTACTGTTTATTCTGCTGCTGTTGTTGCAAAACCATATGTTTTACAGTAGAGTCCTCTTCCACAGAGAGCATGTTTAACATTCAGTGCTAGGCAAAGCCGTGCCTGTCCAGCAGCGTGACATTCCCTTCAGTTTGTAAGATATCTAGCTATCAAGTCAAACAAAACTTTTCCCTGTACTTTGAGACTCAGCCTCATCTTAATGTATATTTTGATGGGAAACTGTTTGTCAGTGCACGTAATTGCCGTGATTTTCTATGAAAAAGATAATGCATACATTAAAACAGTACCCTTTGGTATATAGTGTCAAGATTGTTGATTATGCCAGCCACATCTTAACATTTTGTGGGAAGGAGAAGCCATAACCCTTATGTGAATGGATATGGTATCTGGTTCTTATAGTATATTCCAGATGGCTCTGAGGCAGACCCACAAGATTTCTTCCTATGTGCTTTGGCAGTCTGCTGCCCATCACTACTTGTTTGTTTTCAGTGCTTCTCATCTTCAGTTTATCTTTTTGTAGCAAGAGATCAGCAGCAGCTGGAGTTAAGCAGTATTTCAGATGTTTCTTTTTTTTTTTTTATCCCTTTCAAAGTGAGGAAAATTTTGCTGTGTGTATAATGCATGATTTCTAGCAGGCCAGTGTTATTGGTGCTCTCTGTATCTACTGCCTTGCAGAGTCTTTGCCAAGAACTGGAAGCAAAATTTTATGAAGGGACTTTCAACTGGGAAAATGTAAAACAACATGATGCAGCAAGTCTTTTAAAACTCTTCATCCGTGAACTGCCTCAACCACTCCTAACTGTAGAATATCTCAAAGCTTTCCAAGATGTACAGAGTGAGTAGTGTCCTTTCCATCTCAGTTTCAAAGAAGTAACAGGGTGCAGAGAATTGCTTTTTTTTGCCATACTAGCATTTTCACTAATAATACGTGAAAGGAAACAAATCACAAGTATTACTTATCATCAGAAAAAAACTGTGCATCTGTGCTAATAAAGATTAGCAAAGTAATATTTTTCATTGAACATCTACTTTAATAGTTTACACATAAAATGAAAGCACATTGTCACTTTTTGTTACGTTTCTAGTGGTCTTTAGGAGGTATAGAGGAGTTAAAAGAAAGTTCTGTAATTGGTATCAGTTTATGAATAGTATTTGTTTCATAGAATCATAGAATGCCTTGGGTTGGAAGGGACCTCAAGGATCATCAAGTTCCAACCCCCCTGCCACACGCAGAGTTGCCAACCTCTAGATCATGTACTAGATCAGGTTGCCCAGTGATCCCCTGGCCTTAAACACGTCCAGGGATGGGGCATCCACGACCTCTCTGGGCAGCCTGTTCCAGCACCTCACCACTTTCTCCGTTAAAAACTTCCCCCTGATATCTGATCTAAATCTTCCCTCCTTTCGTGTAAAACCCTTCCCCCTTGTCCTATCACTAGCTACCCTTGTAAAAAGTTGTTTGCCTCCTGTTTATAATCTCGCTTTAAAAGAAGAAAGAAGACAACAACAAAGATGTAATAGCTCTGCACAAAATCCAAGAAATGGTAATGTATACTGCATAACATAGTACATGGAGAGTATTTTATCCATTTGCAACAGGAAAAGTTAGAATGGAATTTTCAAAACTGCTGACCATCTGCGATCCCTTGAGATCATCAAGTTCCTATGAAAACATCCTTCTTTCCAACTGGTCACCAAGACAGTAAACATGTCAATTGTAACATAAAGCAGCTTGGTGACAGTGAATCAGGAGTAAGGATCCACATAGGTTAACTTCTCAGTCAACACAGGGGTGTTGGTTTCAGACAAATCTATTCCTGTCTATTTGTGTGCTCAGTGATGATGGCTTATTTCTAAGTGCATTATCAGATAATTCCCATGGTCAGGCAGACGGGCAGTTATTCCTCAAAACTATGGGCAGTTCCACTCTCCACATTAGGATTTCTTTTCAAGGCCGCAGGCCTTCTATTGATGTGAGTAGAGGCCTGGAGCTTAAGCCTTTTACATAGTGGTGTTGATTTTGCAGCACTGAGCAGCAAGTTAAAGCAGGCCGGAATACTTTCAGATGATGCTGACAGCTAACAGTTCCTCAAGGTTGTTCCAATTAACAGATAGTGTTTGGAGCCAGAATGGTTTCTGCTTGCCACTTCTGAACTGTCTTCAAGGGTTTTGTGGTTTTAGTTATCCGAAAAATACTCAGATAACAGGATGCAAAATGCATGGAGCTGAAGAATTTGATATAAAACAGACATAACACTTTGTAGACTCCAACTGTTTAAATTGTCTGCCCATTGTATTGCTTGTGTACAGTAAGATTAGATGTTAGAGAAGAAGGGCCATCTTTGTGACAGTAAACAGTATTTTTCATGATAATGTGTTTAATTAGTGAGGTTAGACTTTTAACTATTTAAATATTTAAATGACTTAATTTAAACAATTTATTTTGTTAATTTAAGTGACTTGCAGAACTAAAAGTAGAATATCATTTAGGTGAACAGATGGAAAGCCTTGATTTAAGGAATAAACTTTAATTGTTTTGCTATTGTGTTCTTACTTACTTTTAATGTATGTCTTTCTAAGCATGCAAGTACACTGTTGTCACTTTTTGCATGTTTTAGAAGACTGTATTATTTATCATTTTTTAATTTATATCCTTAATTTTTGTTATTGTAGAAAGTAGTCAGCTAGCTGTTTTTTGTATCATAGATTAACTTTTTTTTTTTTTTTTTCTATATCTCCCAAATTGTTTTGAACAAAATGTATCTGAAATACCAGTTCAGTTGGAATCCCATTGGAATGCACGAAACCAGACCTGTTAAGCTTTGAAATCGTGTAATAAAACTGTCAGGTGGAGGTCCTTCTTCCCTTGTGTTATGTATGCCCTGATTCATTAGGGATCTGTTGGGAAGGCTTTCCAGAGCACTCCCTCTAAAGTATGACAGGAGGAAGTTTATCACAAGTGACAAACCTGAGAGAGCTGGGGCTTTTCACTGTTCCACACTGCCAGGATTTAGGAACCATGCCATGTTTGCTATGACACTCCCTGCTGTAGATAAGCATTCAGCTTCTTTGCTGTTGGCTTTATCCCCACTGGTTTGCCACTCCAGCTGTTGCTGCTCATGTTGCTGGTGTCTTGTGGGGGTGACTTGAGAGACAGTGTAACCGTTAAGGCAATCAGAGAAACTGTGAAAGCAGCTTTGAATATACTCTCTTGAAATTTTAGGCATAGGCTCAAAAAGGGAGGAACCATTAGCTGGCTAGTTTTCTCTTTTAACATTGCTAAATAGAAAATCACAAGGCTCTGAAAAATACTGCCAAAAGATTGTTGAGTCATACAGCAACTGAATCACACAAGTGTTTGGAAAAAAAATCAGAAAAGAAGGATTTGCCAGTCCTTTGTCACACAATGACAACAAGCCATGTGCATGCATTCAGCATTTTTTAAGAGGTTTCCACTTTAAAATCATGCTTTCTGAAAAGGACAAATGACAATTTTAGAATACTGAAGTTCATTTGCTTCTCTGGCAGATCTTCCAACGAAGAAACAGCAGCTGCAAGCTTTGAATCTTTTGATTATCCTTCTACCTGAAGCAAACAGAGACACACTGAAGGTTAGAATTGCCAGTGCATTTTTTTCCCATTTGAATATTTTGCCTGTTTCTGTGAATCCACTATAATGAATGTTGTTGTCTTTCAACATTTTTTTTTCAGTTCAAAGTTAATGCTCAAACTAAGGATTCTTTCTTTTTTCCATATTTCATAGAACTCCAGAAAAAAACATGACTTAGGACCCTAATTCCTCCCAAATGACTTTAAGAGCATGACTTGAAATTCTTCCAGGAGATTGCAATAATAATCTTCCAGTGAATGACCTCTTCTCTTAGAAGCTTATCTATTTTTTAAGCGGTAGCAGTCATTATTTGCAGTGCAAAAAATAAAATGTACCAGAATACTATGGATTAGTGTTTCCTTTTATGAAATGAGTTTATCTTTTTGTTTTTATTTCCTGCTTTTACCTCTGTCTTTTGTTTCTACTACATAAATAACGAATTTACACTTCCTACTGTTATTTGCATCACATCACTCATGGAAACTTCCAATTTCAGCATGTCCTTATGTAGCAGAGCTATCAATCTCTTTCAGAAAATATTTACTATTAAAATTGCTATAATCAAAAGTGAATTTGCAGGATTTGTGTGGAATACAGAACCTCTTCCATCAGAGCCAAAATATCCCATTTGTTTTTATTGTTTAAACATATTTTCCTTTTTGAGTTAACTTAGCGTGTGGAAGCACTGAAGAGCTTACAAATACCTGAGTAGAGTTACAGATATCTGGAACTGAATTAATTGAAGATTTACAGTTTGTAACTGGCCACTTGTCATTCACAATTCAGTGGTTTGCTCATGATTCATGTACCTCACAGAACTAGCCACCCCATGCTTCCATAATCATGGCAGCTGGCATTATTGCATTCCCTTTCATTTTAAGAAAAAACAACGGTTATGTTTTCAAAAGTATATGGGAAATGCTACTTACACACCTACATAAGAAGTGTTTTGAAAAACCTCACTGTACAGAGCTTTGGAGTCCCTTAAATGCTTTTGAAAATGTTATTCACAAAATTAACAAGAATTATTTACTTTGTTACATAAAGAAAACTTGTATTGCAGTCTTGTGAAGAAGCATATCCACACTTACTAATTGTTTTTAATGTGGTTTTGTTAGGAATAATGAGATTTTTCCAAGAATATGTAACATCATGTTTCAATCTAACATTTTCATGTGCGAAGTTGAGCTTTAAATTCTGCTGTAATTTCAGGTGCTGCTTGAATTCCTCCAAAGGGTAATTGATCATCGAGAGAAAAACAAAATGACGCTAAACAATGTTGCAATGGTGATGGCCCCGAACCTTTTCACATTTCACGGGCTTGGCTCAAAGAGTATTGAACAAAGCGAGTTTGTTATGGCAGCTGGAACAGCAAATGTCATGCGCTTTATGATTCAGTACCAAAAACTTCTCTGGACAGTAAGTGTATTCCTAAGGGGGAAAAAGTCCCATAAATTTCACAAACAAGGCATCTGAATAAAGAAGTAATGTGAGCTTATTTCCATGATTTAGAGAAAGATCAGTCAGCCCTGTCCAGCTGGGATCTTTCTCATAGGTAACTCTGATGGGAATGAAATAGAATCATTACATATTATGGTGGAATTAAGCTCTGGTGGTCCGAGTTGCAGTATTTAGTATGTACCGTAAGTGAACTCAAAAATAAATCCTTGGAGGATCTTTGTATTAGTTCTGTTGGTATGCATTGTTGCAAGGAATTTATTCTTGTCTGCTTAGATATACTCACAGGGAACATAGTGTTTAAATCCAGATTTTTGGGTCAAACTTTGTATTGTATGAAGTATGTTTCGATAAAAACACGAGCTTGCGTCATGGTCTCAAGAAAACTCTCCTTTAGACTGGAGAACTTCAAGCTTTGTTCTCCATCAGCACCTTTAAACAATCTTGACCTTTGATGCAAGTGTGGAAAAGTTACCACCATTGTACAGACTAAGCGCTGAGTGGATTTTTTTGGCTGAGGAAAGTAAAACCTGTATGGTTCCACTTCTCTTCCATTGAGAGAGATATAACATCACAAGTGCAGTGTTTATAAAATTATTTCATAGCTCTATATTATTTTAATCTTTAATTACTACTTGAAATAGATACTATTTTTTCCAGTCCTATCTGACAATCTGTAAATTTATAATGCTTTGCTAAGTTAGTTATTTATGGAAATGATGTGGTTATTCAATACTTACTATCTATATTCATCTAGATTCCCAAGTTTATCGTTAACCAAGTGAGAAAACAAAACACTGAAAGCCAGAAGAAGGAGAAAAAGGATAAAACTATGAAGAAACTTCTGAAAAAGATGGCTTACGATCGGGAAAAGCACGAGAAGCAGGACAAGACTCCTAATGATGTAAGAAAACATATATCTGAAATACTGTATTAGTAAGCCTGTCATCTCTCTAGTGAAAAAGTGGATTTAGCCGAGAGGATAACTACATTTATTTAACAGATAATTTCAGTAAATAGGAGGTTAATAGATGGGTTTCATAGTTATGGGTTACCATCATAAAATCGTAGAATCATAGAATTAGCTAGGTTGGAAAAGACCTACAAGATCATCCAGCCCAACCATCCACCTACCACCAATATAACTCCACTAAACTCTATTCTGAAAAATGATATCACATAGGTTGTTTCAATTTGGGTGTCCGAAACAAAAGTAGATTAGGATTGTATTTGCAGAGGGAACAAGTGTTGTGACAGCACTCAGTATCCTAAATTCCAGACGTGTTGATGCCCAGTGGAATTCCGTGAGTTTACTTAAGAAACTCCACCTCTCTAATAGGTTTCAATTTTGATATTTTGGAAATGTTTGGAAGCTAAGCTAGCATTTAATGACTCTTCTGCCCACAGGAGCTCCCACACCACTGAAATCTTTGTCCCAGTGAATTTAAGTATTCCTGATAAAGTGAAGCATCCTAGAGCATGTACAGCTGCTTCCCATCCTAATTTTCTGCTCCCTTCCCCACCTAAAAAACAAAACAAACAAACAAAAAACCATGTGAGAACTGATAAACTGCTCCTTATGTAGTTACTGTCCAACTGTCTGCTCCCAACTTAACCGTATGAATACAATCTTTAGTTCAATATGTAGATGACTTCTGCCAGACCCATCAGTGATGTCAAAGTGCGTGTTGCAGTGTAACACTTAACAACTCTTTCAAAAGACGCAAAAAGTTCTGTGGCATTATAGTCTGATTATTTTCTTCTACTTTAGAAATATTTTGATTTAGCTTCTCCCAATACATACAAACATTTCAAGAATATATCCCATGCGTCTTCAAATTGCTTATTACTTACAATTTCAATAAAGTTAATAATTACTATTTTTAAAGCTTACTGTACCATTGCAGTACAGTATCTTATTATAATGCACTTGAAAGACATTTTTCCAATATTTTAAATACATAAACAGATAACACCAATTATATGTGTCTCCACAACGTAACGAATACATGCCAGAAAACACTACCTTGTGAGCTGAGGTTATATTGAAGATTTCAGTGACTTAGAGACATCTTGTGGTAGTTTGTAAAAGTGCATTGGTTTGAATCTTTTTTTTCTCAACAAGTATGTCTATGGCAAAAAAAAAAAAGTTGTCATTTTCTGATAGAAGCAAAGTTTGTTAACGTATTAAGACAAAAATTAGAATCTGCCTGGATTGATCTTGCAAGTATACATATACATATGTATTACATATGTATAAATATATACATATATTTATATATATAAATATATATATAAATATAAAAGTATATATAAATATAAATGTGTATATATATATACATATGTATAAATAAATATATATATATACACATGTATATATATATATATTTTTTTTTTGAATCTGCAAAAACATGGATCCTTTGGACAGTTGCATCCAACATCTGCCAGGACCATATATTTAAGTGTTCCTACCTCACTTTGTATGCAGTAGTGACACATCTTTAAATGTCCAAAATGAATTAATTCCTTGAGCAGTAGTTTGCCATACTTTCATATCTATATGACTATATTTGAAGGAATCTATACACAGAATCAGGAGTTCGCTACGATTTTTAAAATAAAGCTAATTAAATATTGGCATTTATTTTATACTGTCTAATAAGGAGAGGATTGTTTCAATGCAATTCAGTTGAATTAACTTGAGCTGACACTTAAAGGAATGCTGCCATCCCCTGTTCAACATGGAAATAACAGCAAATACCCTGAAATAGGCACATGCTATATTGTATCTTCACATATCAGAGTATTTTTTTGTAATTCAGCTCTGCTGATTTTTATAGTAAAATATGTCTTTTTAACGCACTGGAGAGTTAAGACTGAAGTCTCATGGAATACTTACCCAAATTTCTTACCTAAACATAAATGGAAAGTTGCTATTAAATAATTTTCTTTAAGCCGCAGAAATCTCTGGGGATTCCCTGCAAAATTAAATAGCAGAGTTTTTCACAAATCTTTCATTCCTATTTGAAACATTCCATAATTTGGGTGCCTGGGAATACGGTACTCTTAAAATCACATTCCCAAGTATGATATGGCTTCATTGTAAATGGCATTTATACATTTTTCTGTGTGGCTGAAATTGCCTCAATTCTTTCAATTCTTTAAGAAAAAGCTTTTTCCCTCCCCCCCCCCCAGTTATCAGTTTGTACTGCCTTAGTTTGTAATTGAGGTGATTTAACTGTGTGATTCCTGGACTAAACTCCGCTATTAGATGGCAAGTGAGGCACTTAAACTTGTGGTGAATCACCACTCCAGTGAATGCTGCCTGTAACTGTTGAGAGTTAATTATCTTGCTTGCAGCTGAATAAAAGCTTAGTGAGAGTTACTGTTTTCTCCCACATGCTGTGGCATCCCACGTGGTTAAACAGAGATGGGCAGAGCTTGAGTCAGTTCCATAATTTTCAGGAATATCTCAGCATTCTCCTTGGCAGTCAGGTCATTTGGTAATCTGCATAAATCTTATATCTGATGAGGCCTTGTATCAGTCTCTCTCCCCCTTTTAAGACAGCTCGAACAGCATTTACTGTGCAAGGAGAGCAGACTTTGGGAAAAACCTTTGTATAGTGCTGAGAGTGGTTAATAGGGTTTATGAAGGCGGATAGCTTTTGGGGGCACCTATGCATACAGTTCTGTGGCCAAAGTTTGTATTAGGGAGTAAATCTTTACGCTGTGATGGGTGTGCATAGTGCCCTAGCCAGACAAAGAAAAATGCCCTCATGACTGGAAATGTATCTACCTGTCTTTGTATTCCTCTATATATTGCAATTGTTCCAAAATAAAGGAGCAGCCATGTTGGTAGCAAAGTGCAGTGCTACTGGGGTTATCTAATATAGCTACACAGTGATTGTCCCAAGTAAGGCGCACTACTTGCAGTTCAAGGAGAACAACTGCATCTCAATTCTTTCAGGCTTTGTCTCTCACTTAGCAAGTTCATCTTGAATTCCAGTTTTGTTCTTCATAATGCTTGTGCTTCTTGCTTGCTTGGTATCATTTGCACATTTGCTAAGTATAAATCCGTCACCTGAGTTGCTAGTGAAAATACTGCACAGTTGCTTCATCCCTCTCTTTGTCTAGCCTGATGAATATCCAAGCATGTCATGCAAAATAAGCTGCAAGAGACCCACTGCAGATCTTACAGCCAAGCACCTGCAGCTCTTTTGTGAAACATAGATCAAATCTCTGTGAAAAGCCCTAACTTGAATGCTTTGAATTGTGCTATGCAGAGAACAGTTCCATCTGTGAGTCTGCTCCTAGGTGATTTATGGTCACTTTTTCTGTCCCACCAACTTGTATAGTGAATGGGCTAGAGGATGTTCATTATCTGTTCTTCTGTAGTTGGGTACCATGAACATACTGTGCAGCTGAGCATGAATAAATGTAGGTAGTGAAAGTGGCAAAATGCATTCATTAGCTGAGCTAATAATGATTCTGTTTGAATAAACAAAGTAATTACTCTGTTTGATCTCTGACTGTAATGTTACTGCTCGGTGGGCATTTCTCATTCTTCTCTCATGTACTCAAGGCAGGCAGCTTTTTAAATCATTTATTAAATGCCCACTGTACAGAGAAAAGGACTGTTAGCCAACTGAAGTTGAAGAAGACGACCCCATTAAAATCAACTTAAACAAAATAGCACAGAATTGTATGCTAAAATGAAAACAAATTTACAGTGAATTTGATAAAAGACCATTTAGGGACAACTGTAAATAGCCTTTTCATCCTTAAAAGTTGCCTTTCCTTTTGCCAGGAAGCATGATCCCAACAGTTTGGAAGAAGAAAAAAGATGTTTAAGCAGGAGTTAGTTTTCTAGCAAATAGCCATTGTTTCTGTGGGTGGAAGATTTAAAGAATAGATCAGGCAAATTTAGAGATAGATATAGGGAATAGCTCTTTGAGATCCTTTGCAGCCTTATGAATCTTTGATTGCGTGATTACCATGAAGCATATTCTCAATTTGGTGATTCCTAATGTTTTAGACATAAGTAGTTATAGGCCGTACTTTTGATTCAGATCAAATTAAAACTTGTTCTCTATTAGTCTAACTCAGATGGTTTCAGAGAAGATACTGTGGATTCCTAGGTGCCCAGATTTGTTCACTGATGATGGAAGCACAGCCTTACAATTGCACTGAACAGTGGGAAAAAAGAAGAGAATGAACTGTCGTAATCAACTTTGACCACTGATATTTTACATTTCCTTTTCTACCAAAATGAGTTCACTTGGGTAATGTAATACGAATAGAAAAATTAACATTTTCAGGAGCAGAAATTAGGAACTTATTCACAAATAGATTATGTCGTCTGTAGCTTCAAATGTCATGTCAGGCTGAGAGATCTGGGGCTGTTCAGTCAGGAGAAGAGAAGGCTCTGAGGTGACCAGATAGCAGCCTTTCAGTGTCTAAAGAGGGACTATAAGAAAGAAGAGGGATAGACTTTTTAGCAGGATCTGTGGTGATTGGACAGGGGGAAATGGTTTCAAACTAAAAGAGGGGAGATTTAGACTGGATATAAGGAAGAAATTTTTTACAATAAGGGTGGTGAGGCATTGGAACAGGTTGCCCAGAGAGGTGGTTGATGCCCCATCCTTGGAAACATTCAAGGTCAGACTGGAGGAGAGTCTGTGAGCAACCTGATTGAGTCCCTGTTCATTGCAGGGGAGTTGGGCTAGGTGACCTTTAAAGGTCCCTTCCAACTCTAAGGATTCTATGATATTATGTATGCGTTGAACAGAAAAATGATCTTGTGGGGCCCTCCTTCTCTATAAGTAATATGGTTGATATTCATCATCAAGGATTTTTGGGTTGAAATAACACACAAATCCATTATGTAGTCAGACCTGCAGGTTGACTAGCTGGATATATTCTGGAGAATAAAAGATAGAGATAGAAAGTTCTCATAGTGAATATCTGTTTCAATAGGAAACATTTCCTGAAAATTAGGAATCACTTAAAGTAGAATGACCTGTGAATACTTTGTGTTATCTTTTTCTTTTCTTTTTGGCGTGAAATTCAGTTTAAATGAAAGTGGAAAGGTTCCTTCTGGAAGTTTCAGGAGGGCATGGAATGAAGGAACTGCTGGACTTTCATGCCTATAGCAAGTCTTTTTGTCTTTTCTGTGTCAGTCTCATATGCTTCTTATCATACCTAACTGTGTTCTTAATTTAGCAGTAGTTGTTATTTCTAACATCTTTGAAAAATAGTTAAGCACTACTGTTCTTTTGTTCTAAAGTTCTTTCTGTTGGTAAAAAGAGATTTGAAGGCCGTATGCAATTTACTGAATTTCTCTGTAGTTACCGTATTTCTGAAGCGAAGTGTAGTAGAAAGTGGTGAAGTGCACTTACAGAGCACTGTACTGTTACTTATTCCATACTGTATTTTGAGTAACTCATCAAAGCCAGCTGCTCGCAGCTTTGTTCCAACACCGTTATTGCTTTGCAGGCTGATGTTCCTCAGGGAGTGATACGGGTGCAAGCGCCTCATCTTTCGAAAGTTTCCATGGCAATACAGCTGACAGAAGAACTGAAAGCCAGTGATATAGTAGCCAGATTTCTCAGTGAGAAAAGGTACAAATACATTTTTGTTTTGTTAACGTGTATTCTTTCAAGAAGAAAGTTTAAAAATAGTTTGAACTGAAGAGAGTTCATGAACCTTTGTGTCAAATTTAGCCTATTAGAATATATGCGTGAGGAATTAATCTCATGTTTCTAATGCCTCTAAAGCTCACAAAGCCCTCAGGAATGCACAAATACTGTTAGTAAAAACTGATCCGCTCTTTAGTCTGGTGGGTCAAGAATACTTTTGTAACGTTCTGGGAAGAAGAAGGGATCTCCAAGAGAACGAGTCCAGGAAAGAAAGAGGTGAGGAAAAGAGAAAGAAAATATTATATTAAAAAGGCATTAGTATATAACAGTAGTACAGATATTGGAATATAAATATCTGAAAATGTTGCTCGCACACTGTTTTAAAAGGAAAGTTTTAGTTATCCAAATCCATTGAGAAATGAAGTTTTAGTAAAGATTTTACATCTATTTTATTTATCCATGAGCAAAGTAAGAAATCAGAATAGATTTAGCAAAAAAAAAAACCCCAAATCATTAACACACATGTGCATCATATGTATCTATTCATGCTAAAGCAGTAATGTGGTGCTCTGGGTGAGATCAAGAAACCAGTTTTACTTAAGAGTTGTTTTCAGGGGCTTATATTTTTGACAGAAAGTTATTTTTTTGTCTGCACCATAGCATATATTATTAGAATTAAACAGTGAGAAAAATAAAATCTCTTTGTAATTCGAGGACTTTATTCCTCCACTGTATGTTTTTTCACTTCTTTTAGTTGCAGCAAAATTAAAACCAGCAAGAATGTGGTTTCCCTACCCAACTCCTTGGCTTTTTCAGACATGTGAAGTGTGTGAGGGGAGTACTTTTTTTTTGCAGCAGCAGTGAAAGAAAAATTAGAGGGTAAATATCAGGCTGCTTGCTAATAACAATTGAATGCTTTTCTAAAAACCACAGATTCTTCACATCTATGAAGGCTGCTCCAAAAGTAATGCCTCCTCTTTTATTATGTTGGCTCATGACATGAGAGGCAGATGTTGGTGGTATGGCAGTAGAGGTTGAACCTTCCCACCAATTTTCTGTTTTGTATTTTGTTGCCATGTGACAGATGGCAGCAGAGGGGGGTGGTCTGACAGCATGTCATCTGACCTGGAAGCAAAGATGTGGAACTGAATTCCTCTGTGCAGAGAAAATGGCACCCACTGACATTCATTGATGCTTGCTGAATGTCTATGGAGTCTAAATGGTGTTATGTGAGCACAGTGAGGCAGAGGGTGGTGTGTTTCAGCAGTAGCAACAGTGACAGTGGGTGCCTGCACTGGCGCACATTGTTACGAGCATGGCATGCAGGCTCTTGTTCATTGCTGGCAAAAGTGCATAGCTAATGATGGTGATGACACTGAAAAATAGTGTTTTCTTGCTGAGCATTTGTTCTATCAAATAGTGTTATTGTGTTCTTTTTATCTGTAGTAGTTTCCATGGAAATACACAGGAGGTATTACTTTTGGAGCGACCTGTGTCTTATTTATGCCTTTTCTGTAGTTTATTGCTCACTTGCAGGACTATTTGCACTAGCATGCAAGGGTGTTCTTGTTCACGTACTTTATCAGTAAATGAGTATAAACACAAAGGGTTTATAGCTGCTGCACTGCTGATCTTAATTAGCAGAACTTCTACCAGACCTGTCTCAGTTGTTGGTGTACAAATTCTTTGCTAGTGCACAAGCTCTTTTGCAATGCAGTTAATCTGTGCTTTTTGTTCCTGACAGTGGAAATGTCCAAACACTCAAGAAAGAAGAGGTCTTCCTTTATGAAATAGGAGGAAATATTGGTAAGAATGGCTTCTGTACAACTTCTTTTGCTAGATTAAGATTGTTCAGCGCATAATACACGAACTTCACTGTGTGACTGCATTTATTCACATCCTGACACTAAGGTGGAAAGTTAACTTTGGCGGGAAGGAAGCAGAGAAGATGGTGTAATTATCATATTAGTAGTACATTATTATATCTTCTGGAGGAAGAAGGCTACTGTTACAGATGTTCCTGATACATATGTACAGTAAAGAAGAATAGAAAGGTTGGATTGGAAGGTGCTTGAAGTTCATCTTCCTCATCTCTTTGTATTGAGGCATAATAAGTGAACTTACAGCGCTTCATGCTTTTCACTGGAGTGTTGCTTGCAGGTCCCAGTGAGGAAATAACCATTAAAACAGAAAAATGACCGAGTAATGAAATTTTCAAACAGTTATTCTTTCCTGCTCTCTGTAAGCACTGATTAAAGCAAATAGCAGATCAGTAAGGTGAAGGCCAAAGGCTAACTTTAAAATCAGTTCAGAAATCCCCTTTGATGAATACAAAAGTATTTTTATGTTAGGAATCAGTTCCCGTTATTTTTCATATGCTGAGCAAAAAACAAACAAAGAAACAAACAAAAAAACCTACACATCCCAAAACCTAGAAAGCGGTATTGTATCGAACATTGTATCTTACATTCACTTTTTCCGTATTAACCATGGCGTATTAAACTTTATTTGAAACTATAAAATTCCAGGAATATGCTGTATGTCTGTACTGCAAATTTAAATCCTGCATGTAGTTACTATTTTTATCATTATTCCATTTAACCTAATCACTACTTCAATTTAATTTTTTTATGTCTAAACTGAAAAATTTAATGTAAGTTAAAAATAACACTTTCGTATTTTCCCTGCAAGAGATATGTTTTAGTGCTTTTAGTAACTTCGAAGGCAAAAAAAAAAAAAAAAAAGAAAAGTAAGATATGTGGATGCCAGATTAGTATATTATCTTTCTCTTGCGTATCCATTATATACGCAGTCTCTCAGTTCAGACAAGATGAGCTCTCTGACATTTACCTGCTGCACAGGTTAACATAGACCAGCTTTCCAGATCTTTGCAGTTCCTTTCTTCCCAATGTGGCAGATGCACAAGGAGCCCTAAAGGAAGACGACCTGACAGGCTTGTAATGCACTCATATGCTTATGCTCTCAGTTGTAATATGAGCAATGCTGACGTCCTTTACCCTAACAGATGGAGCTGCTGAAGTCTCCATACATTTTTTTGTGTGCCCAGTACACTATGGGGCTTCGTGGCACTGAACAGGGCTTCTGCTATTGCTTCATGAGCAGGACTGAATACAGAAATCATAGAATTTCAGAATGGTTTGGGTTGGAAGGGATGTTAAAGATCATCCAGTTCCAGCCCCATGCTGTGAGCAAGGCTCCCACCTACTAGATCAGGCTGCCCAGGGCCCCATCCCACCTGGCCTTGAATGCATCCAGGGGTGGGGCATCCACAACTTATTTCTTCCTGTGCTGACACTGAGGGGCTCGTCCAGGAGCACACATGTTTGGAGGAGAGGCATGGGGAGGGGATGGAGGTGTAGCAGGAAGAGCCTATTTGAGCAGAAAATCTCATTTACTTGCCTGCTCTAAGCAGTGTGTCAAAACAGCTGGCAGGCTGACCCTGCTGCAGGGTAACACCTCTGCTTGCCTTCTGCTTTAGGAGAATGTGTTCCAGAAACATGTGGTTGGCAGATTAAAGAAGCTACCAGTCATCTACCTCAATCACTTGTATGGTGGAGTAGGAGAGGGGCTGTGATGCATAGCTGCAAATGCAAAAGCCTGTGGGGAAATGGGAGGAAAAAGCTGATGTTGATGGAGCAGCATGTTATTTGCATCATAGCTACTAAACATAAATGAGTTGCTTGTAATACACCAAAAACATTGTACTACTTTTCTCTTGTGACAGTAACCATTAGAAATGCTATAAAGAAGTGTTAACCAAGAGAAGCAGAGTGGGGAGTAATACCTTCTTAGCAAGGACAAACCCTGCTCAAACTTTCCATTTCAGAAAAGAAAGAAATGTTAATGGGCTTCAATGGAATTTTGAATTAACCACAAGACAACCAGGGCCCCGTTTTCCTTTATTAAACCTTCAGAGAGTGGAGCTCCCATGCAAACAGTCTGTGTGAAGAATCTGACCTGGTGCCACAGAATTGGAACCTCCCACAGCTTCCCTGACAGCCTCACCCCTGCATCCCTTCCTCTCCAAGATGGATGAGGAGGATAAAAGCACGTGTAGGCTTTAGCTGTGTTGTCCATTGTTAAATACCACAGAGATAGCTTGAAAATCTAAATAGAATAAACCAGCAACTTTGAAAACAATTCATTTTTTTATTGTTTACTGATGTCACCACATAACGTCTTTTTTTTTTTTTTTTTTTTTTTTTTTAAGGGGAACGCTGCCTTGATGATGATACCTACATGAAGGACCTGTACCAGCTCAACCCAAATGCTGAGTGGGTTATAAAACCTAAGCAGAGCTAAGCAAACAGCAAGAGAACAAACAATGGACTTACTTTGTTATGCTGAATTTTTCAAAGGGGTAGTGTGTTCTTTCAACATTCAATGTATTATACATATTAATAGAAACTTACCTAGTTAGAAAAAAAGGCAATAGAAACCCAACAGTGATTACTAGAAAAAATTTCACTTTTACTTACAGCAAGATACCTTTTCCCCACTCATTTGATATGACAATGAGTCAGTTAAACATTTTAATGCCACTAATCTCCCTTGATGATACTCCCATCTGGTAGGTCTAGTTTCAGAAGAATTTATTTTTCAAACAGATGCTTAACCTCTTTATATTAGAGATCTAAAATCTGTTTGCATAGAAGTGTGTGTTCATATAGGTTTTTGCAGTGGTATTACACTGGAAAACCAAATCTTGATCAGCACTTCTGAATGGTACAGTATTAAAAATACCTAAAACCATTTCTCAAGTGTGAAATTCACAGGAAAAAACTGCAGTACGATATATATTTTGTCTTTGGAAGTCTTACTTTTGTTCACTTTCTAGGTAAACTTTGATAGAAACTATTTAAAAACAACTGTGAAAATGCTTTCTATGCATCTTTTTGCTAGATCTTTTTAATATTTTTATTCTTATTATGGTTGATTGTATTCTTGATACTATTTTTTTTATTTTTAAAGTAGGACAGTATAGCACAGTGAGTCATTTTTAAAGCTCACCACTCTTGGCAGTATCTAGTGGTGAATATGGTCACCACTAGAAAGATGTCTGGGTTTTTCAGGAGTGATATTCGGATATGTTGCAAATGTTGATTTCAGGTTTTTTGGACATCTGATAGATTGCAGAGCATTTTGTGAACTGCCAAAATCTGCCAATTATGAGCACAATAAAGACGTTCAGGATGAATAAAATAACTGTGGAGAGAAACTGTAGGCTCAGTTTAATAGCTAGCAAACCACCAAACCTTTCACTCAAAATCAGGGTAAAGGTCTGCTGTGGAGTTTACATAGGCTCTTTGGTATTACCTACCATCAGCTTTACATCTGGTCTGTCCTGGATGAGGCTAGAATCAAGTTCTACCTTCCCTGATAGATGTTGTCTAAACCACTTGAAAATTAATAGTCCAATGGTGAACTATCGCAAATCCTCCTCTTGGTGGGGAAGGAAGGACTGAATGCTCCCTGTGGAATTCACTGATTCTGAATTATAGATTGACATGGCTCACTCCAGCACGAAGAGCTGTGACTGTGGCTTCGGAGCCCAGTCCCACAGCAGTGCTTTGGGCTCACGAACCTGTGTACCACTTCACAGTTTATTCATAAACTAGCTCACCTCTGCTGTAGTGCATACCTACGTGCTGAACACCTGAAGTAACTACTGTGAAATGATATCCTTGGAACTAAGCATTTTCTTCCAATGCACGCACAGAGTTACACTGACCTCATAGGGAATGTTCTATATACAATCAAGAACTGCATTTGATTTTTTTTTTTACTTGATCAAAGCTGATTAAAGGAATCAGGGGCCTTTCTGCTGAGCTTTGGATACAGGCCCTGGTTGTGTTATTCCCAAAGAAACCACTGGAACTCTGTTTTATACACAAGCAGTGAAGTAGAACTCTGACAGGTCATGGAAAAAATTGGGCACCTTCTGATTAGTTGTCTGCAGGGCACGAACAATTTGAGGGGCGTAAGTATTTATTGTTTTTAAAAAGTCTCGGAGAGGACACAGTGAAGGATTCTCCAGAGCGGGATGGAGGAAATAGGAGACTGCTGTAGCATGACTGCTCCCAGTGCTCCATCTCCGTGGGTACCCCCGTGGTGTTGCACTGTGCCACGGTGGCACGCCCCATGAAGCAAATCACTTTGTCAATAGAACAAAATGCGCTTCTGTTCTTTAAGGGATAGAGTAGAAAACTAGAGCAGGGCTTAGGCAAAATATTTATCAATCTAATGTAATAAATAGAAGGTGTTTTTGTCATGTAACACAGAAACGATGTGTGTCGTAGTACTAATAGTTCTGTAAGCGACTGCTCGCGACTGGGACGCTAGATGTTGTTTGAATCAGGAGCAAAGTGCTGAGGACGGGAACAGCTGTGCGGTTCTGGCATAACATTACAGCCGCCTGCTGGCTATGATCTTTTAAATAACTTTGTTTCTGGTTTAGTGCCATTATCTTTTTTTTTTTTTTAATTTAAAAGGCTCTTTTATAATTAAATGTTATTTTTTTCTGAACGCTCTTCTCCTTTGAGTTATTATGTGAAACTTTACTATATATGTAAAACACAAATGATACTATTTTTTAATTTCACACCGTGCATCTTTGCAGGTAGGTTGTTGTTTTGTGCGTGAAAAGGGACGTTGCTAAGCAGCGCGCTCAGTTACACTCAGTCTTGCGGCTTGACGACAGGCGCGCTGCTGCGCAGCTCTCACCCGATGTGACTGTAACGCCCCCCCGACTGAGAGCCCGGCCCCGCCCCGCCGACGGACTCCCGCACGGAACGCGCCCGGCCGCGGTGCTATGGTGCCCCCTTGCGGGCGGAGCTGGAGTCTTCGCGGCTGCGGGCGGGCCGGGGAAAGGTGCGGCTAAGCGCGTCAGGCGTTGTCTTGCTAGAGTGGGTGCGAAGCGCGTTCCCTGCTCTGGGTGGCGTTTCAGATGCGTTTGTTTGAATGTTAGGTGCAGAGGTGGCGCTGGCTGCCCGCCCCTTCCCGAGCTCGCGGCCTTTCGTCGCTGGGCGGCTCGTGCCTCCTCCTTTCCTCTCCTCCGCCATCTCCCCCCGGGGTCCTCGCATTCCCCTCCCACGGGAGGGCGCTGGGAGGGCGCCATCTTCCCGCACACCTGCGCCCTCTGTGAGCAGCTTTGCTGGAGGGCGTGTGGCGGGGCACGCGGCTGCAGGCCAGCAGGGGGGATTTCGTGGAGACGGTGGGGAGATGAGTGGGTCTGGGTGTGTGCCCTGGCCATCAGGCTGCACCACTGTGCTGTGCGGGTGATGGAGCACAGGCACAGGTTGACCAAAGGCTGTGGTGTCTCCTCTTTGAAGATCTTCAGAAACCACCTGGATGTGGTGCTGAGCACCCCCTGCTCTGGGTGTCCCTGCTTGGGCGGGGGTTGGAGCAGATGGACACGTGTCCCTTCCCACCTCAGCTGTTCCGTGTTAAGCACTGGCACAGCCTCCCGAAGGTGTTTCAGTGGTGAGGCTGCTCGGAACTCAGGGCCTTAGGAGATGGGCCCACTGAGGAGGAAATGCTTGAGTAAGTCCTGCCTAAGACTTTTTTCAGTCCATTATTTTTTGTCAGATATTCTTCCTAAAGGTACTGATGCTGTTTAATAAAATATGCTCTTTTACTAAGCATTAAGAGTTAATTTGCGGTAGAAAGCAGTCTTGGTGAAAGATTTGCTAAATGAGTTATTTCCTCTAATGCAACTCAATATATCTAAGGATTGAATCTCTGTAGCACTTCCATTTCTAAAACATTGCAGCCATTCAAAAAGAATGCAATGTGTATGCACTAATTTTACAGCAATGTTTACAACAATTACTTTTTACTAGAGCAATGCTTGTAAGATCCTCAAACTATTGTTTGTGTTGCACACGAAGAGGCAGGTAAGCACTTCTCATCTCCATTTAGCAGATGGGAGAACTGTTCCTAGATGGCTTGCCTGCGGCTGAAGGGGTGAAACCAATCTGATTTGTAGAAACCAAATATAATCCTCCAAAACTGTTCTGAAAATCTGCCATATCACCAGTAACAGGACTTCACCAATCATAAATCTGACTTCAGGGGACAGTTTTAATAAATATAATACTGTGAGTTTTAGCCTGATTTCCAAAGGAAAGTGTCTGGGGTAATCTCACTGCCAGTGTGTGTCTTCCCCTAATTACTTCTGGATCTGCTGGCAGACTTCAATCATTCTTGGCAGACAGAGCAGGGGGAGAGAATGTCTCAAAAATAATTAAATTTCCACGAGTTTCATAAAATGAGGTGACTGGAAGGAAGACAGAGGCAGAACAAGTCCTTTGATCAAAGGAAGGATGACAGTATAAATTCTGCCTTTATGTAGGCACTGGAGCAGATACAGGGCTGGCTTTTGTGATGCAGCTTGTTCCTAATTTCTGGTTAGCACAGCTGATTCCCATTCCTCCCCTGCTGGGTTTAGCAACTCAGTGAGCACCTGCCCTGCTGAGCTACTTGCCGGGTGGGCAGCAGTATACCTGTGCCCTCCTCTTGTAGGTTTGTTGGGAGTCACCTCCATCCTGGACGAAAATCAGACCTAAAATTGGCTAGTATCAAATGGCAGCGTTCAAAATGTGCGAGTGTTAAGCAGTAATAGTAACGCAACTTTCCATTCCGCTACATAGGTGCTGGTTGAAAATATCCACAGATATTACTGCTCTCCAGTTGCTCGCTTTTGGGATAATTGAAAGGATTCTTCATTCTTCCTGTGTCACTCTAAGACCAATAACTAGCATTAATTCATGCTGATAGCCAAAGTCTGCTTATTTCGCTGTTTCAGAATCATGTCTTACCATTACATCTCTTGAAAAAACCTGGTTTCTGGTGTAGCTGTATCAGCTCCTGTAAATGTATGTTGAGTTGCTGGATCAGTTCTTGGATATAAGCTAGCTCTGGGTTCTTTCCCATGGGATTTCGCGTGTCTCCAGAGCATGAAGTCATCAGAGGTGATGCCTCAGAGACGCACAACTTCAGTGTACTGTTGTTTGGTGAAACTGTGAGGACAGACAGCTTTGCACAGTAGAATCACACAAGTTACTGGAGTATCCCTTGCTATTTATCAGTGTGCAAGTGTTTGACTTGCTCCAAATGACCCAGAGTAAACGGGAGAATATGTAGTTTCTCCAAAATGTTCAAGTGTCTGATTGAGGCTCCAAACCCTGGGCTGCATCCAGTTAACACCTGGTTTCTTGCTCAGTCACTTTTTCCTCTAATCTGAGAAAATATATTTGATTGAAAGCCTGTCTTCTGGTTTTGGATTTGTCTGACACTAATACCTAATCTAATATAGTTGCCTTAATTATACTCTAGTATGTTCCTGCAGTGTGTGCTGTAAGTTACAAGGTAAATGAGCTCCCAAGCCTTTATTTTGGTTGCTCATTCTGCTATAGCCTGCCAAAACCAAAACTTATTCATGAGTCTGGGTGAGACTGAACAAAGGGAGTTTCTTTCAGTAGGGACCACAGCCTGAGCAGGTGACACTGTGGGGACCCACACATCCACAGAGTACCAACTGAGAGTTGCCCATCTCAGTAATCCAGCCTGGGTCTTTTTCTTCTTGGCTGTCTCACACATATTCAGTACAACATTTTGGTTCTGTAGACTGTAAGGTCTTAGGATGCAGCCAGGTGACATCCAACTGGGATCCTGCTTTTGTTTTAAATGCTTGACCTTGAAATAAGCTGGATCTCATGGGGGTATGAGGACAATCTCTCTTGTCCTCATACCCCCATGGTATGAGGCAGACAAAAGAGAGAACTTTTTGAAATCACTCTAATGCAGTCTTGGAGTCCTGGCAAAAATCTGCACTGGTGCCTTCATTGTGCCATTTTGAACCAAAACAAGATTTTCCTTTCCTTGAGTTTAGCAATGAGTTAAGAGAGAATTCTGGCACAGTTATGAGTCTGGATATGGTTTTGCAGAAAGTTGGCCAGAAAACATGCCATTGCAAAACCCTTCTCAGTCATTCAACCTTTTCTACCAAGACAGAGTGCCTTTGTTTTTATTTCTTTGTAGATCCCTGTGGGCGTGGTCTCCTGATTTTGCTCCAATTCTGCTTGGCTAGATGGTAGCGGGGGACGTGAGAGAATTATTGTGTAAAAAAAATAAATAAATCTTATTGTTGAAAGTATTGTTAAGATTACAACCATGGGCCTCTGTGTGAACACGAAATGGAGTACTTAAGAAGATTCTTGTTTATTCCAATTCCTTCCAAGTAGAGAAAACAAGATAGTCAGTTCTGTAGACCAAACGTTGCTGTTATCCTCATGCAGAACTGTTTCACTGGAGGCCTTCCAGGAAGAGCTGAAAACAGAGAACGCTCATGTCCCCAGCCATCCTGAAGGGAGATGTTCTCCTGTAGATGGTGTGTGTGACTTGTTTGTTTGTTTGTTTTTCCTTCTTTGTAAATTGGGTACTTTTTGAAGGTTATTGTTGGGAATAGTGAAAACTGAGCATAATTATAAACAAGAAATTCTTCTGTACAACCACGGTGTGGATGTTTTGAGGGTATTTAAGAAATACATATGGTTACAGTCGTGTGCTCTCTTTTTTTTTCCAGAGAATCTCTGAATTGCTTAAATCTGCTTGGATCATTATAAGAGAAATCGATTTAATAAAGAAAAACTTGCTAAGCAAGTCTAAAATGTTGGTAAGGTTAGGAAAGTACTGATTTTTCCTCCAAGGCACCTATAATGGCATAGTTTAAATTCTAAAAACATTTGTTTAGCTCTTGGAAAAAAATATGTTAGTACATAAATAGTACAACTAAACTGCATACTGGTGTGCTGATGAGGGCAGGACTGGTATACCAGGTCTGTTTATTATGTGCTGTCTCACAAGTCTGTGTACTGCTGAGATGTCCTCAGTCATACAAAATAATGTTCTACAGATTCCCCTCAAAAATGCTGACCGTGGGCAATACTGGTTACAGCGGCTATTTTTCATGTCTCTGCCTTTACTTCTAGCTAATTTTAGCCCTCTCCCTGCAGTTAGTGAGAGACAAAAGGTGAAGTGTATATCCTGTATGATGTTTTTGCCTGTGCCATTGTGCCCTGTCTAGAGTATGTATAGAGGAAAAGGCCAGAAATAATACTCATCTGTGTCACCCCAGACAGAGCAGCTGTGCTTAGCAAGTGATGGTGAGCTGGGAACACGAGTCCTTGGGAACACCAAGGAATGCTCCAAAGGGTGCACCTGCATGTGAGTCTCTTGGCACAGGTGCGGGAGCTGTTACTGCTAGAAATGTCTGTATGTGCTGTGGGGCAGATGGCCCACTGCTTCTTTACCACTGAGCGATCCTTAACATCACAGATGGGAACAGTTTCAGTGACAGTGCACACTGTTATCTGCACTGTCATGAGGGAATCACTTCAGTACTCATGAACTTGATCTCCTACCATGAGACTTCTTACTGCCTCAGCTTCACTGCAGAGGAAGGAAAGCACAACAGTCATTCCCAGTGCCATCAGTGACTCTCACTATCACCAGGTTCTTCTTATCTTGGTCAGAGATGGTCATGTTTTTTTTTTTTAATTTTATTTTTTTATTGTCTCCAGGGACCAGGAGCTTCCTGCAGTGTGTGCACACATCATTTAGCCACTGGGCAGACAATCATATGTATGGCAGTCATGCAGATGCTGGGGAAAGCTCTCTCCTCTGTGTAGACAAAGACTTAGCCATTCAGCAGAGAAACACTAGGCTGCTCAGCTGGGCTCTGTTGATTTCTAGCATGTGGATAGCCACAGATCTGTCATGGCATACAAACTGCTGCTAATCCCAACCTCTGCTTCTCAGACAGGGACCGGGGAGATTGCAGCTGCTGAGACTTGACTGGCCCAGCCTCAGTGGGGTCTTGAGACACCTGGGGAATGCCTACTGCACTGGCATAGGCTCCCCAGGGAGGTAGTTGAGTCACCATCCCTGAACGTGTTTAAAAACCATTTGGATATGGTGCTTGGGGACATGATTTAGTGGTGGGTTGTTAGAGTTAGGGTAGTATAGTTAGGTTGCAGGTGGACTTGATGATCTTGAAGGTCCTTTCCAACCTGAGCAATTGATGATTCTATGATTCTATTTCTTGTCTCTAAGCTTTTTTTCCCTGCTGCAGTGCACAAGGTATGTGTTTTGAGACTTCTGTCATGATTAGCATTTTGGATATACTTTGTAGGATCAGCATTGTTGGTCTGCTCCTTTGCATGGTTGTAGCATGTAGTACATGATAAAGGGTGTTCAAGAATGTCCAGATCCCTGTACAGTTTTTCTTTGAATGTTATCTTAATAGTAAATGTATATCAATGTAAATTTTGCTTCAGCCATGTCAGCTCAGCTCTTAAGACCTTTCTCTTCTCTAATACCTTCCCTGTAGTATGCTACTCAAAGGATGTGATTTCCACCTGTGGGCACGCTTGCTTTTCTTTATTTTTAAAACCTTTTTCTTTTAAGTTTTGCAGCCAGTCTCTGTTGGACTCCTTGCTGGAGCAGGTCTCAGTTCACAAAAGCACAGCAATTCTCTTGTGGAATTCAATTAAAAATAGTGGCTGAGGCCTTGACACCCTAACTGTACAACAGTGTATGTCAAGGTGTGCTTTAGCAAACCAAGGCAGGAGTTGTGCTCTCTAAACAGCATTTCATAATCTCTGTGCTTAATATCATGCAAAACATTTGCAGTGCCTCTGGAGGCAGAGGTTTTTCTCTCCTTACAGGCTGTCTCAGAAGAGCCAGCGAAAGTTCTGAACCACTCGCTCTTTCGCTGCTGGTGCTCATCTCTTCACTGCAGCAGCTTGCCTTCAGGTCATATCTGAGAGCAGAGAAACACTTGGCACCATCCTTGCCCCTACTGGAGGCTTGCTCCAAGGTCTCCTGCTGTTCTCTCTGAAGAACCCAAACCAGCCAAACTGAAAAGCATGCCTGCTTTCTCTCCGCTTTTTATAAAGAGAATGCCTCTGGAGGGTCAGTGCTGTGCTGAAATCCACCCTGCCGAGGCTGCCTGCTGTGATGGGGTGCCTTGGAGGGCATTTCGGAAGCTGAGGCTTTTTGGATCATTGGCATTCTCATCAAGGGTTTGCTCCAACATCAGTCCTCTGCTTTGTGACAATTTGATTATTAACTACCACAAAAGAACAATCCTAATGGAAAGCAACGTTTTCCCTTTTTGTCTTGTTTGAATCCTAATTTTCTACTTTTTTTTTTGTTGTTCCTGTAGTTCAGAAACAGTTTCTATTCTTTCCCAGCTGATTGTTTTCTCTCTTTCTCCTCCTTCTACCCTTTTTGTTGCCTTCCGTGGTCTCGGTGTCCCCATGACCTTGAAGGCAGTAGTTTTGCACAGACCTGAGGAGGGGCAGCTCTGCATAGCTTTTAATTGTAACCCAGCAGCCAGGCTTCTGCTCATGCTCCATACATTCAGGCTCACAGTGACTGCACGCCACCAGCAGTCCCTTGCCCTTATGCTTTGTCTGTTCATTCTCATAAATGATCGTCCAAAGCTCTGCTTAGAAATGTTAAACAACCTCTCTAATTACCCAGTCTTTCTTAAATCCTTTTTCACGTCTCACAAATGCCATTCATTTCTGAATGAAATAGCATGGGTACAAATGATCTTTTCTTAAGCTATTGATTTATTTATCCTCTGACCTTTTGTATCACTTTTAAGTATTTACAGTGTCAGGGGTGTTTTGGCTCAGCACATTTCAGTGCAGCTTTTATCTGCTTTTGGCTTCATTTAGTTTAATTGGTCCCAACAAACGCACCTGCTGTCTGCCCTCTGGCAAGGGGATGTGTGAACAAGGAAGCGGCAGTTGTAACTGTCAGGTACAGACATTAATCTCAAAAGTTATGGCAGTGGCCAGGTCTTCAATATGGAGCTCCATCCACAGCACATCCACTCTTATGGTTATTACAGAAAAACTGGTTTAGCTGAAGTATGATAAGAAATTTGAGAAGACAGAAGGAAATTTGATTCTAAGTTTGGAAAAAACTATTAAATTTGTTTCTAAAGCAGAAGTCCCTGCAAATTTACCACAGCATAGCATTTCCATGTGTCCTTTCTGCCAGGAACAGTTTGTTGCTATTCCCCTTCAGACTGTCCTCAGAGTGTACCTTTATACCTTTGATAAAACAGTCTTATATCTGAAGAACAGAAAATGTGAAGTAAGCAAAACTATTCAGCCTAATTGTTTCTGGTGTCTCATTGACATTTATTAAGGAACAGTAGGGTCAGTTCTAACTTTTATGGGCCAAGTTTTTGTAAAAACTTAGTATACTGTGTGCTGCCTTCCTTGTACTGGATGTGTTACAATGGAAATTTGGTTCTGAGCATGCTGATTTTTTCTCTCTAAAAAACATAATCCCACATGATCATTAAATAATATCATACCTAACAGTGAGAGATTAGTTGGCAGATAGTTAATCATGCTTTGTAGCAATTAACTTGTAGCAAGTAGCCCTTTTTTTCTTGACTCCTCGTTGCATTTACAGTAGTTAGGCATAATTTATTACAAATTATTCATAAGAAGTTTAAACTTTGTATTGGAATGTCTTTGGGAACTGGAGACAACTAGCTGGGCAAGCACTTTCCAAACACAGCTGCATGAGCACATTTTTAATGGTCACTCTTTGAACAAGCCATCCACAGTATTGATCAAGCATCAGTCTTATCCTGCAATTCAGAAGTGTTCACTTTGAATGACCTGCATGGCAGAGTGAGTTTCTCGTTCTCTTTGCTCAGCTCTGTGGGAAGTGATATTACTTCTCAGTTTTGCACAGCAGAAAAAGATTAAAAAAAAAAAGATATATGTTGTGAAATGTAATCCAAAATGAAAATGTAAGCATCCCTGTTCCTTGTTTTACAGCATGGGCAGAAGGGAACAGTCAGTGAAACTCAGCAATGACAAATCAATATCCATCAAAATCTAGAGTTGAATATTTATATGAAAAACGAAGCACTGATGTTGTAGAAAACAAAGGGAAATTTGAACTGGCTTGTTATGTGGTTGGGACCAAGAGCTGGAAGTGACAGCAGCATGATATAGGGTCTTGTTTGCTGCAAGCTGAACAAGATAGCCTATTCAGGGAGACTCGAAAGGAGCTTGAGGCTGTTGTAATTTGTTCAGTTGAGAAGGAGTCTTCTGGGATAAAAGCTTTGAGAGTAATGAGAACAACTGGGAAAGCTGGGTAAAAGTTTTTCTTCTGATTTCACAGACCCTAATGGGAATATACTCCAATGGGAATAATTATTTTTTTTCTAGGGGACAGAGTCCTTCAATAAGGAATTTCCTTAGCTTAGAAAAAGTGTGAGGTGAGGCTCTCTATGGGAGAGTCTGCTGTATGCTGGGTTGATGACGTTTCTGAAGAGAGCTCCTTCAACATGTTCATAAGCCATTCTGTTCTTGTCAAAGATATGGCTGAGCTGAGTCATCCACGGCGCGACACTATTCCTCTCCCAGCCTCCTCAGTGTTTTTAAACCCAGTATATCACCAGTGTATCTGTGGCTGTTCTCTGAACAGTTTTTGAGTAGATGGAGTCTGATTGGAAGTAATTTCTGTATTCTAATGGGCTGCTGAAGTGCTGCAGTCCAAAAAGTGAGAAGGTGGGTAGAAATCAGGAGCTCTGCTGAGTAGTGCTGTCAGGGGAAGGATGAGAGCCAAGCTGAGCTCATAGGCTCCACCGAGCGACCTGACCAAGGTACAGGCACAGTTCTGTAGGGCTCCTGGGATGTGTTCCAGATGCAGAGGGCCAGTGGAGGTGTTGAGAACTACCAATCTGTCAAGGTTACAGAAGAGATGGGGACAACATCCGTGAGTCAATATTACAGGCCTTGAGGTTTATGGGGAAAACTTATGCTTGCCCCTAACCCAGAAGATGTTTAAAGGGAAGATTATTCATATTCTCTAATAATAAAAGCATTTTGTAATAATATCATCAATTTCTTCTCCCTTTCACCATCAACAGCTTTTGTATGCATAAAAGGAGGATTTATTTATGAATCACACGCTACTTAGTGCTTTTGTTGTATATTAGTAACACTTTCCAGATCTTCATCACTAGGCTGGATCAAGAAGCCATAATACAGAAGATGACATTGTTAATGTCCACACTATCAGTAACTTGGTCTGCAAGTACTGCAATTGTACCTCGGGGTGTGTTGAATTACAGCTTTCTATTCAAGAAGAATTGAGATGCCGGTTGAGGTCCAACACTTCTATCTGCAGATATTACCAGATGATAATCTGATTAGAACTGAATGCAGAAGATTTAGAGAGTTACATTTATTCAGGGTTTTAGAATTTCCCTCCTGAATACAGTATTTACTGGTGTTTGCCAACCCTGCAACTTTTATGGTTCTTTCAGCTTCTGGGAGAAAAAAAAAAGGTGGAGGAGAGAAGAGAGAAAATTTCTATTTGAGTATTTAGAATTCATTCACATAAGGATTTGCCATTTCTCTGAAGACATGAAAACTGCACTGGCCTTTTATTCTGTACCTGATATGCACTGGCTTGCAACAGGGAACAGGTCAGAAGTAGGAGGGTTTTTTTTTTTTGTTAATATGTAGGTTCTCATATCATCCCACTGACTACCAGCCTGAAAAGTGACCATGAAATGTATCAAAGAAGGGTGTGTCAGTAACATATTTCATAATATGAATTTATTACATTAAATTGAGTTCCTCAGAATAAAAAATGTGCTGTAAACCAAGGCCATTGAAGAGGCTCTGCAGCTTGCTTTTTTTCTCAGCATAGTTAATGCTATTTTATTAGTCTCCATGGGCTTGGATCCATAGAGAACTTTGTGATAACTTTTATTTCCATAGAAGTTGCTGTATATATTTATGCGACAACACTGAAGTGAGGCAAATAACTCTATCTGATGCTGCGTTAATGTGTTAATTCAATTTCAGTGATGAAGTATGTGATGTACAAGTATATGAAGAGTCCTAATAGCATCTGACAGTTCCCAGAAATTGAGCGCAGAGAAAGTTGGAGAAAAGTATAATCAAATTTTTCATACAACTGAAGCATTTCCTCAGTTTTATTCCATAAAAACATTACTGAGAAAACTTGCATGACAGAGAAACTTGTATTAAAAGCACATTAATTTATTTGATTGCTTATTATTTTATTTACTTATTTTTAGATATCTACGGTGTATTTGAAGGTGAAATCTCATCAGACTGTAAGACCTGTAGCGATTACATTACATATTTGAAACGAGTATACATCATTTTTATGCAGGGAGGTAATTTTCTGCAAATCTTTTGAGAATTCCTGATAACTGAGGGTTTGTGCAAGCATTTGGGAAAGAGAGGGACCTGGCTTAGATTTTCAAGGTTCATGTTAAAAAAGCCGTTCATGGATGAGTCTTAAACTGAGTGGCTTTGGGATAAGACTGTATATCCTCTCACAAATAATTAGCTAAAGGTCAAGAAATGGGTTGTAGCGCTGAAACACCAGTTCTCCTAGAGGAGAGAGTCCAGTGTTCTGGGAGAACTAGGCTAGGACCAGTGGTGTCCATACTTTCTGAAATCACCTGGAAAGAGAAGAATATGACATGACAACCTATCTGAATGACAATGATTTGTCCAGAACAGCAGGAAAAACAGCATATCTGAGAATTGCAGGAGTACCTTATTAAACCAGAAGAGAAAAGGCAGAGGACATTCATGCACATCCATTTCTTTTTCCCACCTCTCCACCTATCATATAACTGTTTAGAAAGCTAGAAGTGAGTTTTATGTTGTAACATCTGACCCCATTTGACTTGTCCCCCTGCTATGAGCCAACAGGAACTCTTAATACATCTAGCTCCACAGAAAGTTTAAACAGTTTAAGTGTAAGATGATGTGAAGTTGTGTGTTCTGGCCACTGTTTGCTACCCTTCAACAGTTAACAAGAATATTTTCTCTTGTTCAAATTCATTTATGGAACAGAAAGACTATTAAAATAGACAAGAGAAACATTGAGAAGATACTGCTCACAGACCCACTCGTTTGTTTTCTGCCATGCAAAGGTAGATGTTACATTTCTTTGAACATCGTTTATATTTCTTTTAGTAGCACAGGGGCAGTAAAAAAATCAACTACTTGTTATTATCGACTACAACAGAACAACATTCTTCCTCTCTAAAAAATAATTTCATTCTTTTAAAACTAAAATAACTGCACACAAAGACTAGTGAATTGTGCCAGACTTCCAATTCTGCATATAGATCATCGAAAAAATTGTTATTTTTCTTTGTTGTTTGGTTGTGTGTAGCCCTTCCTCTTGGCTCATGACTGTATTTTAGTAGCCTGTTTGCAGAAATTGTGGGGAAAGACAGCTAATATATTACTGCAAAGTGACATACACAGAAATGTATGGCAGAAAATGAGACAGGGACCTTACTGGCAGGTTATATAGCAAGCAACTCTACCTGAATTTTCAAAACATGATTGCACTTGGCTGATGTTTCCCAAAATGGCACACCTCAGGAGGACTTACTTTTTCAGCAGAGCAGTTCTCAAATACACGTGTGCAGTTCATGTACTTGCTTTTCAATAGTCAGCTCTTATTGCTGTGCCCCAAGGTGGGCACCTAGAGACAGTCGCAATTGTCAGTTGCTTATGAAATGCTTTACCTAATCTTGGATCCAAGAATAAAACTGGTGTAGTTACTTTTCATTGTGTGTCTTCTGTTACAGGAAAGATGAAATAGCAAAAATCTTTATCATTTTAGTTCTGAAAGAGGAATCACCTCCATATTTTGAGGTAATGGAGTTAACCCACCCAGGGGTTGTGATATAGTTCTTGTGGTAGTGCCAGCTCTTTACCTACTTCCTCACTCTGCCTTGAGAAATGCAGCTGGATGCTGCTTATATTCTGTGTGTTGCACGTAAGGTAAGTTACCTTTTTCTTCTGAAAGGGCTGAACAATATGTTTGTATTAATAATTAATCTAGCAACAGCTGCCGGAGGAAGGAAAATCATGGTGGCTGAGTAAGAAGTCTGGCTTCATAGCCCTGTGCTAGTCTGCCTTTTGGGGCACCCTGATATGAGCTTAAGATGTACTGTACATACAATAATTACTTGTCAGTAGTAATTTTTTTTTTTTTTTTTTAAAGCAAGCTCTTAAAGTGGAGGGATTGAGTAAGGTATCCGATAGTGAATTGCAAGGAGGCCATTTAGAAACACATTAATAAAATGGTTGCTCCTGGCTGGAGTCTTGCTTATGGTGAACTACCTCGAATTTGTTTGCTGTTTCTGATTTTGTAATTCTACAGTGTTTCCTCTAATGTTAGGATTGCTGTGACAGGACAATAATTCCCTGTTAGTTTGCACAGGCTGTGTTTGCAGGCAATGTGGCAGATGTAGCTAGGGCAGGGGCAAAGGGAGGAATAGGGAACTGCAAAGTCAGAAACTGAGGAGGAAAAAAATGCGTCAAGGTGCAGAGCAAAAAGAATCATTTTAGCATGATGAAAGCTGACTTGTGCTGTAAGGGAGATGAGAACTAGAAAAGACACCAGTTCCTGGGAGTTTTCTGACCCATGAAGAAAATATCTGTGTTGCTACAGTTGTTGACTCTTCATGCACTTGTCCCTTCAGTGAAGTTAAATAGGCTTCATGACAAGGCACCAGGAGCACACCTCTGCTACATAAGTTATTGTTTGTTGCTGAGGACAAGGATATCAGGTTTGAGGGAAGGATCATGGTGAAATAGAGGGGTTGAATTGAGTTGATTTCCTCATGGCTTTTTAAACCAACTTCACTCTGTACTGTATGAGCATGAGGGGCTTGCTGTGTCTGTAAAGATTCTTCAGAGATGTGTGCTGGGTTTTCTCTCACAATGAGGAATATGAGATTCTATTTCATCTCTGTGTAATATAAGGTTTGATTTCTATAAGCCACCTGTGTGATAACTGTGTGCCACAGGTAGCGTTGGCAGCTGTCCAGAGAGGAAAAAATGGAAATCTCTCCTTGTACCCTCTCTTCAAGAAGAGGCTGGAGAGGACCCATGAGACCACTTGGTCCAACCATCAGCCAATAGTCCATGCAGAGACCTTTACGCACCATTCACTGCTGTTTGTATGCATCACAAAAGTGTTACCTTCTGTCATCAGTTGTTAGGATTTGCAGTGTTGTCTTAGCAAAGAAAGTGCTACGTGATCTGATATACTTCTACAGAGAAAATAAAGGAATTAGGCTACTGCAGTTCATTTTATTTTCTAGACCTGTGGTAACCCTCCAGCTGAGCTGGGTTTGGGCGGGGGAGTGTTGAATGCAGTAATTGGCAATTGACCACCTGCACCTGGGTTCTGATGCACCTCCCCCCAGTGCAAGAGCTAAAGCAGACACACTGCTGTGACTTGCTTTATGGCTTTAATAGTTCTTTGCCTCAATAATTTCCTTAGGATACACTGAATTAATAAATAAATTTCCCTGCATGACCAAGCAAGCCTAATTGTACTGAGGTAAATCCAGAACTGGAAGTTTTAGACTGAGGACTGTGAAAGTGTGACTAATACTGTTTCTGTGGGTATATTCTAGTATGCTGTGTGCTGGGCTATAGTTTGTATATGAAGACAATGAAAAATAAGGCTAATACTCAGCAGCGAAAAGAAGTACGTATTCTAAGAAGTCTTTAAAAAAAAAAAAAGAAAAGACCAAACCAACAACCTAAAACCAGGATTCAGATCCAGGAATTGAATTCTATGCATAGTACTTGCAAATCCCATTTTCCCTTGTTTACCAAGTGAAGAGCCTTGCTGAGTAGCTTGTGCTGTTACATATGCTACAACATTCTCAGCTGACAGTCATCCCACAAACTTGCAGTTCCCCTCATTTAGCATCAACCAAAAATTAATCCTTAATAGAAATGTTAAAAAAAAACAAACACACACACACACAAAAATAGCTGTTGCAAAGCACTGGTAGTTCTTACACTGTTTGGGTGCTTTACACCTGGCTACAGAGCGTTGAGGCCCCATACGGTATATAACTATTTCTCAGTCACTAGATCCTTTCTGTTATTGGTGCTATTGCTCTTAAGGGCCAATGTATATGAAGGTACACTGGAACTGCTGGGCATGCCTGAGGAAAACCTGTTTTTGATAATTTGTACATAATTCTTCAGCGTGTTATCTTAGTAAGCCACAACAGTGTCTTTCTTATTAATTTTTGATGGAGATTAGCAGACAGGGAGCTGAAGGCAGAAGTGGCAAAGGAGAAGGAGCTGAAAATGAATGGTGTACTTAATGTGTTGGATGACTTAATTTCCTGGGTCTTATGGCTTTGCCATAGGCATGCTATTTGCAGTAAGCCTGGATTACCACTTTTGGTTATTAATATAAAAATGAATTCCTAAAGCGTTTTAAAGATAAGCATTTCATAAATGCTATGTTTTATTAATTGTTTGTATTAAAAACTTGACAGTTGTTCCCAATTAGCCTGCTAGTTTAAGGCTTTCATCTCAAGTCATATGTTCAAGATTATTTTATACATACAAACAAAAAACATTGTCTTACTAATTTTGGTAATGGCTTTTTTTTTTTCCTTCATGGCAGCCAGATAGTTGAAATGTAGATTGAAACTTCGAGAATGACCATATCTGCATAAATCCCATTTGCATTATGGCAGTCAGTAAGCCTGAGGTTGTTAAATACTTTTGAACCCACACAGGCTTCCTTAACTAGATATTGGCTTCCATTGCTAATGGTACTATGATGTTTAACTTGCAAAGCCACTGAGCTAAATTTATACTGACAAGTATTTGGGGGTAAATTGTGGTGCAGGTGATAGAAGTGTCCATCCCTGACAGGTGGACTGTGGTTTGGGTGTTGTTCAAGGGAAGGGCCTGAATGCCATTTGGAGTGAAGGCAGTGTGTTAGTTTCTAAACAGTTACTTTGCAACTACGCAACAATTTTGAGGTGCTGTGCTGGAGGCTGATGAGCACGACTCAGCCATATTGGCACTGCTGTAAAAATCATGCACTGACACAGTGCTCCAGCAGTTTTATGACCTTCTCTGGAAATGAAATCTGTGTGCTAGGTGGCTGAGATCTTTAAGAATGGCTGTGGCCTAGCTAATGTATGCATTAGCGGGAGTATTTAAATGTATATTTCTCTGCTGGTTCCTTTTCATTACACTGGGTAATGAGCATTAGCTGCTTTGGTTGCAGTACTCAGTAAAGCTTTGTATGCTTCTTATGCTTTCCTTTATAGAAAAAAGATATCAGAAGCCTGAACATGGCTAATGAAATGCCGAGAGAAACATGGCCATTTGCTGGAGTGATGTGGGGCTCCTGAGCCAGCTCCCCCACTGAAAGGGAGCATTTGGTGCTTTTAAACTTGCTTTCTTTGGGTAATGGCTCTGTTTATGGAGTTTGCGCAAATGCATTTGATTCAGTCAATTTAAGCCCTGCACTTAAGCAAATTACGAGGTAGGACTTGATTACTGAGAAGTAAATTAGTTTGAATGCATATGAGAGGGTCTTGCCGAGGGTAAATTTACAGTCAAACTATTACATGGAAAACATAATGTGCAGTACTTGTCAGATTTGATAAATGAAGCAGGATTGTAAAATTGCCCTTACCTTGAAGTGTGCTTGCATTTGATTGGCAACAGAGCTGAAGCCCACTGTGTCTTTTGTCTTGAACTGGCTCAGGAGGGAGAAACTTGCCTAAAGCTGGAATCACTGAGTTTAAAAATGCCGAGTTGAAGACCTTCCTGTGCATAGGAGAGGATGAGCACGGCGGCTTTTTCAAGCCATTTCTACTCTGTGCTGTTTTTTGTTTTTTTTTTTCCTTTCTTCTTCCAGATTTGGGGTTTTCTTTGCTGCAAGACTGTTTAGGTCTACAGCTAGGCCTGCCCGTATCTCTCTCAAGAGTTTCCCCCACAGTACAGGAAGATTTACTTTGCTTTTTTGCTTGGCCCAAGTCAGTCACATAAGAAGTAACAGGAAAATGCAGAGAGCCAAACAAGTTTTTGATCTGGAATTAATTATTTCATAAATGAGTAAGAGAAGTATCATTATGAAGAAAGAAACATGTTGTTATTGCTAATGTGACTAATTTTTTTTTGCCCTAGCAATCCATAATTAGTTCTAGCCCAAACTGTCAGTTCTTACATAGTGCGAAACAGGATGCAACACGAAACAAAGATGTCACGCCTCAAAGTAAAAAAGAAACTGTCTCTTTTCAATCAAAACCACTATGGAGGAGAGAAATGCTAGTAAACAAACAAACAAATGAAACTTAATTAAGGAAGGAGGAGGTCCTTGTCTTTTTTTCTCCAATGAGAGTTTATTTCAAAAATGTTTTGGAGGGTTTTTTATTTTTTGGACAGAAAATGGTCCATGGACTGGGCAGCTAAATGGTAAACCTAATTCTTCACCTACCCTAGTACTTTTAACAATTTCTAAGCAGTAGCAACATCTGGTATCTTTTACAGAAGAACAATGTAGATGCTTTAAAAACACAATATGCCAATGCCTGCTGGTGTTGGAGAGCACACTGGTTCTGCGGTTAAGTGTATAAAATATACTTAGAAGATTAAAATGACATCCTTGCTGGACAGTGTATGCAAAGTCATGATCCTTGTGGCTGTGCTTGCCCTAGTCTTGTGCCTTGCATCTTGCAGACTTGGCCTTAGAGACATGTTATGGAAGCGCATTCAGCACACTGTACCTCTTGAAACCTTGCGTTGCAAAGTGTGAGATGGCTCTACTGAATTTTAGTCTATGTGCTTAATGCTTTAATGTAGTTAGAAAGCAGCATTGTTTTTACTTAGTTTTCTGAAGAATCATGTCTGGAGCCAGGGTTGTTTTTTCCTCTCTCTAGTCCGTTTGTGGGATGGGCACTAAGTAACTCAGTAGAGTGAGAAGCAGTGTTGAATTTTCTGGCCCATAATAATTTGGGAAAACAATAGAACTCCAAGCACTACTGAAAAACCTACCTATACCCATAGCCGTCAGCTCATTGTTGAATATTTGGAATCTTCAGGGGGCATGAGCATGGCAGTAAAGAGGATATAGACACTTGGAACAGATTTCATGGTACTTTTTTTTTTTTTTTTGCATTCTGTCATTTACATGAGAAAAGTCAGAAACAAAACCCTGAGCCATTATGTGTCTGCCCTGGTGCAGGTTTCTAGCTGAAGTACTCCCAGCAGTAGCAACTCTTTCCTCTGCCCTGCTATGATGGCATTCCTGACCTGCATATTTCCCTCTCAGGGCCATCCACCTGGCTGTATCAATGTATAACAATTGGGCTTGTTTTGCTTGGAGGAGAGAAGACTCTAGGGAGATCTCATTGTGACCTTCCATACTTGAGGGGAGCTTATAAGCAGGAAGAAGACTTTTTACATGGCCTGATAGTGATAGGACAAGAGGGAATGGCTTTAAACTAAAAGAGGGAAGAGTTAGGAAAACATTTTTTACTCAAAGGGAGGTGCAGAAAGAGGTTGCTCAGAGAAGTTGTGGGTGCCTCATCCCTGGAGGTGCTCAAGGCCGGGTTGGATGGGGCCCTGTGGAGCCTGAGCTGGTGAGTGGCAGCCCTGGCCATGGCAGGGGGTTGGAACTGGATGATTTTTAAGGTCCCCTTCAACCTAAGCCGTTCTCTGATTACCACTGTGAAGATCCAGTGTCAGTGTTTTGCATGTTATAAACTTCAGTGTGCACCAGCTTTAAGCAGTGTCAGGTGAAAAGTGGATTTTCTTATTTAAGCCAACCCCTTTCTGGTAGACTTACCAGTCATCTGAGGAGTTTTTGTCTAGCCTTCTGTCTATGGTCTGGAAGAGATGCACTGCAGTATTATCCATGTGCTGGCCTTTCTACCTTGAGACTTCCCACCACTTTGGTATATTACAAATATTTGCATATTTATAACAGCAGTCAGAAGTAACAGATTTTTCTTACTTGCCTCAATATTGATGAATTATCAACTACTTTGACAGGCTATTCCAGCCAAATTTACCTCCCTTCCCCCACCTCCCTCCCCCCCCCCCACATACTTTATGAAACCAATGGGAAAATTCATTCAGATCCTCAAAATGGACTGAATAGTGGCGATAATGCAGTCATTAACAGAAGGAAGTGGGCTTGTGCAAATACATATGAAAAGTCAGTTTCTTAAAGTGCTGCAGTTCTGTGCCACAGATCTAAGTGGCTGTGAGTGCATCTCAGGTTCACTAGGGAGTTCCTTTATTTGTAAGAAAGCTCAGAAAGTTCTTGAGGAACCCCTAGAGACATCAGTCTGTATGGTTTTAGGCCTGTCTGCACGTTCTGAGCATCTCAGTGCTGAGAAGGCTCCATCCTATTCTAGATAGTTCCAAACTGTGGAGAGGAGGCCCCAGTTTCTTCTACCTCTCTGTGCCTCTGGGGGACATTGGGGTCTTCCTCACATGTGCTCTGCGGTCTCTTGGTGCAGAGGGTTGGGCGTACACAAGGGTGGCTCTTCCTTTCACAGGGAGACCATCTGCTGGCATGAAGCTCAGTGAAGCCTTTGGCTGTGAAATCAAATTTGTGTTGTTGTAGCACGGAATCCTAGTGAAGAAAGCCACAGGAAATTTACAACTTTAGGGCCTCAGCTGCCAGTCATCCTTCCTTGCTTGTGCCAACTAGAAGCACAGAAGTTGTTAAAATAGATTATGACTGAAAGGGGAGACGTCATGGCAGGTTATTCAACTTTGTGTAATATTTCATAATGTTACATAACAGTCTTTCAAATGCCAGACATCTGCTTTCATTATCATTATTACATAGTAATGTGTTACGTACTAAGAGGAAGGTGGAAAGGATAGAATCATAAAATTAGGTAGGTTGGAAAAGACGTACAAGCTCATCCAGTCTAACCATCCATCTAGCACCAATAACCCCACTGCAGTGAGGGGCCCAAAACTGGACACAGTACTTGAAGTGCAGCCACACCAGTGCTGGGTACAGAGGGACAATTACTTCCCTACTCCTACTGGCCACACTGTTCCTGATACAAGCCAGGGTGCCATTGGCCTTCTTGGCCACCTGGCCACACTGCTGGCTCATGCTCAGCCAAGCGTCGACCAATACCCCCAGGTCCGTTTCCTCCACACAACTTTCCAGCCACTCTGCCCCAAACCTGTAGCGTTGCCTAGCATTGTTGTGGCCAAAGTGCAGGACCCGGCACTTGGTCTTGTTGAACCTCATCCCATTGGCTTCAGCCCAGAGATCCAGCCTGTCCAGATCTCTCTGTAGGGCCTTGCTACCCCCAGGCAGATCGACACTTCCTGCCAGCTTGGTATTGTCTGCAAACTTACTGAGGGTGCTCTCAACGCCGTCATCAATAAAGATATTGAAGAGGACAGGCCCCAGCACCGACCCCTGGAGAACACCACTTGTGACCGGTCATCAGCTGGATTTAACTCCATTCACCACCACTCTCTGGGCCCGGCACTCTAGCCAGCTCCTTACCTAGCAAAGAGTGTACCTGTCCAAGCCATGGGCTGCCAGCTTCTCCAGGAGAATACTGTGGGAGACAGTGTCGAAGGCTTTGCTGCAGTTCAGGTAGACCACATCAACAGCCTTTCCCTCATCCACCAGGCGGGTAATAGGTTTAATTTTGTGCTCAAACAAAGGAAAAAAGACGTGACTCTCTACTATTAGGAAAGTTTTATGCAGTGCCCTTCAAAATAAGTAACTCTGTAGCCAAGTGAAAATTGAGGTGGTGTTAAATTTGAGCTATGGGTACTGATGTTGGTCACAGTGGGGAAGTGAGAGGTATGAGAGACCTGACTGATGGGGTTTTCTTCCCCTATAATTTTATTCCTTTGTTAAACTAGATACTTCAGCTTCTAAAGCACTGTCATATTATGCTATGCTACTCACTAAAATTGACATGGAATAAGATTGGGTTTTTGAGTTAAAATAGATGCATGATATCAGGAATCATCTAGGATTTCATCTATGTGAAGAAATTATTTATACTTTTGAGTATAAATAGTAACAGCATAGCAACATGTAGACTGAATAATGTTGGGTTTGTGTGACTCATCAGCAGTATATTTAAGGATTGCTTCTACAGAAAGTTCTAGATGTTTTTTATCTGTTTATGAAGCATGAATGTCCTGGTTTTAGCTGGGACAGAGTTAATATTTTTTTTCCCATAGTGTTTAGTATGATGCTGTGGTTTGGATTTAGGAGAAAAACAATGTTGATAACACAGCAGTGTTTTAGTCATTGCTGAGCAGTGCTGTACGGAGCCAAGGATGTTTCAGCTTCTCTTACTGCAGCTACTATAGACCAGCTAAAACCAGGACAATGAAACAGTAAAACTGACGTTTCTTTGTCAGAATTTTATAGGCTTTCAAAAACCCATAGACAGTTGAAAACTGCAAGGTCTTCTTTAATGGATTAGAAACTGTTGTAGGTGGGGTTAGGGAACTTCTGTGGGTCCTTCAGTAGTCTCACGAATGTATGGCATACAGTTTTTCTTACTGGTTTGAAACAGGCCAGTGGAAATTTTTCTTTGCATGTACTGAGAAGTTCCTCAACAGATACCTGAGATCTTCCAGAAGCCCTGTAGTTGAACAAGGGAAAGTTGGAACTGGCATCCCTGGTACTATCTCTGAGTTAAAAGAAGTGAAAAATAGATACGATTTTTAAGCAGATTAAGTTTTTCTTCTGCATCCTAAAGAAAAATGATAAACCAACAAAACAGCTTTCTCTTTATGAGCTTCTGTATAGTGATGAAAGCATGACTAGGTTGAAAGCACAAGTATATTACTACCCTTTTCAAAGAGTTGAAACCTGGGTGGATTTGATTTCAAGTCCACAACTTTTTCTGACTTAGAAGTTTGCCTAAAGCTAGAGCTGAACAACCATTTGTCCCACTCACAGAATGTTTGTCATAAATGCCTGAAAGTGACCTCGGTCAAAAAGGGCAATCTTAAATACAAGAGCTGCTCTGAAAGTAATGCCTCTGATATTATGTTGGCCCATGATGTCAAAGGCAGATGTTGGTGGCATAGCAGTAGAGGTTCAACCTTCCAGCCAATATTCTGTTACATTTCGTTGCCATGTTACGGATGGCAGCAGAGAGGCAGTCTGACAGAATGGTGTCTGATGTGGTGATGCCCACGAAGCAAAGATGTGGAATTGAATTCCTCTATGTAGAAAAAGTGGCACCCACCGACATTCATCAGCATTTGCTGAACGTTTATGGAGACCAAACAATGGATGTGAGTGCAGTGAGGCATTGGGTGATGCGTTTCAGCAGTGGCAACAGCGGCAGTGTGTTGCCTGAACTGGTGCTGATTGTCACAAGCATGGCATGCAGGCTTTTAACTTGTTGGCAAAAAAATATATAGCTAATGGTGGCGTCTGTATTGAGAAATAGTGTTTTGTAGCTGAGAATTTGCTCTCTCAAACAGCGTTATTGTACTCTTTGTTGCAGCCTCCATGGAAATACATAGGAGGTGTTACTTTTGGAGTGACCTCTGTACAATTTTAATAGTACTGGAGTGTGAAATTTTTAGTTTTGAAGTTTAGCTGTGAAGACTATTTAATTCACACACAAAAAAAGGAAAAAAAGGACAATAAAAACTACTTTATGCAAAAAAAAAAAAATCCACCAGAATAAGGATTTAAGTACATGTTTTATAGATGTTAGTTTGCAGCTCTGCACTGAGAAGATTTTGGCGCGGAAAGCAGTGGCGTAATCTCTATCTAGCAGTTTGAATGTGGATTTGAGGCCCAAAGCCTGCTATTTTCAGCATTGTCGGTCTGTCTAGAGCCTCCCAAGCTATGAATCTGTTGTATGGCATAAATAAATAAATAAAAGTCATTTGGGATCATTCCCAGATACCCTGCTGAATCTTCAAAGACAAAAAGCTTTTCTAGTGGTGCTTGATGCATCCACTCAATGATCTATTAAAAAAAAATTAGGCAGTTTTTACAATTTGCTTTTAACTTGTCCATTTGCTAAAGTAGTGGTTGTTTCAGCCTGTTGAATTTATTTCCTTTAGCAGCAGCTGGTTGGTTCTTTCCACCCCAAAGTTTAAGAAATGTAATAATGTACGTTATTTCATTGTTTTTGCTCTGCCCCACACATTCCTCCAAGGCCATGTGAGGAAGAAATAATTCAATAGAGCACAAAGTATAAAGGTCTCTCTCTCTCCCCCCCCCCCCCTTTCAATTTCTTTTATGCAGAAACTCCAGCATTTTTTTTCAAAGGCAAAGCCATCTTTGTGAAAGACCATTGCTGACATGTCTGAGCAGGCCAGTCACAGTTCCCTGCCTCTGAGGGAGGGTGCGGAACTAACTTCTGCCATTCTTATATTGGTTGTCTCTATTTCTCTCTGCTCGAAGTTTGAAAAAATATAAGAATTTGCAAGCACGCTTATGTTAAAAGGAATTGAACATGCTAAACAGAAGTGAGAATAAGGGGAAATGTCTTTAACCTAGCAAATGCCAGTGAGTGTAATGGGCCATATGGCTTAGCTGGTTCTTGCTTTATATGGAATTCATGTTAATAATAGAAAACAGTCTGCAGATGAGTTTTGGGGCTTCATTTGTTCATATTTTTTTTTCATGAATTTTGTAAATATTCAGCTGTATTTGAAATCTTATACGCTATTTTTCTTAAGCTTCTCAAACTATCCTGAAGTATTACAGGGATAGGCGCAGGTAAATACAGGGAACACAGAATAAAATAAATACACAAATACTTTACACTTTGAATGTGCATAACATTGCATGGCCATTAACTGTTTGTTAATACTGCAGGGCCAGTTGCTAGTGAAAACTGGAATATCTCCTGAAGTCAATTCAAGGCTTCCCAAGAATTAGGTATTTTTCTTTTGAGTATATCCAGTGACTTTCAGAATCTCCAAATCATCAGAGTGGAAATGTACACATCTATTATCCTCCCTTGTACTTTTGCAGTGTCCAATTTTCTTCTGTGGCAGTTCTGAGGAAAAAATTGTATACCAGAAGTGCTATTTGTAAAATATGTGGGCTGCTCTGAAAGTGGTGCCTTACAGAATTGCAGGGGTTGGAAGGGACCTCAAGAGGTCATCAAGGCCAACCCCCCTGCTAAAGTGGGTACTCTACAATAGGTCACACAGGTTGGCATCCTGCTCTCAGCATGTCCAAGCACTACCTTTGCAAAAGTCAAGCTTGACAATTTGAAACAATCTGTAGGAAAAACAAAAAAGACAATTTAGTGATGATTTCCTAGTCTTATAAAACATACCAAGCACTAATGGAAAATCACCAGGATTTAGCATTTTAGTGAGAATCAGAGAAACTACTTCTCTCCCCACCATGATGCTTAAACTACTATTTACCGACCACTCTCTAAATTTTATTTCAGGAAGATCTGGATTGGCTACTGCTTTCAGAATACTTCACAAACTGACTACACTGAGTGTTAGATTCTAACTTTTGGAAGCTGCTCATACAGTAAGGGTTTGATTAAATCCGTGACAGCAAAGATTAGCGACGTGTGCCATGCAGTGGTCTCCTGCTTCAGCTCCATTCTGCTCTAATGCAGTAGCGTCCTTCCTTTATGAACTGGATTGTGAATTTTACGATGTGTAGCTTTAAGATTGTGTAGTTGGAGGGGAGCAGTACCAACACTTTTTTTTTTATTAAAAACCATTTTAAACCATTTCTCCAGGTAAATGAGTAGAACCTGGTTCTACTCTCTTAAGTTCAGTGTTCAAATAACACAGCAGGAATTTTAGATATAATGTTTTTTGTAGTAATGCCAAATAAACCAAGCAAGCAGAAATATTTTCCTTTGCTGACCATAGCGTAACAGCAGGCACATAAAACTTACTTCTAAAAACCGTTAAAGTGACCAAAGCAAGCTTTTCTGAAGCAAGGTAAATACCCCTTTTTTAAATGAAGGACAGAGGTGCGAATGCATACACGTCCAATGCGTACATGTGTGTTGGTCGTCAGGCTGGTAAGGAATGTAAGTGCCACAGCAAAGGAACATGCTGCTTAATAGATGGTCTCACTCAGCAGAAGTATGCTGAAATATGTCCATTTCAGACTTCAAGGAAAGGGATGGGGAGAGTAAAGCAATATTTTTCCACTTCCCTTAATAAAAGGCAGGGTTAAGATTAATTATGTTCTCTGGGAGGTACCCTGAAACAGCCATTTGAAGATACCACAAACACTACTCAAATACTTGCTTAAAGACATTTTATTATGAATGCAATGTATATATAGGCTTTTTGGTTTGTTGGTTTTATGTTTTTTATCTGAAATGCTTATATGAACAGGCCCATATGAGCTGAATGACAGTTAGCTTGCAGGGCATGACACCTGAACACCCTTTAGCTCCAGAGCTTTGCTGAAGTTAATCTCTTGAGGTTTAGCGGTACCCTTGGTGAGCTTCAGAGATCGAATACATCCTTTGAAACGAATATTAGTGGTCAGCCCAAACTGAGTCACACCATCTGAGGGGAAAAAAAAAAAAAGGCAAAAGGAATTTATATAAGTTTGAGTTGGAACTTCAGGTTGCTTTACAAGAGTCGTGAAGAAGAACAAATGTCTCCAGAGAGAGAGGGAGTCTTATTTGCATCTTCTAATATTCTCAAGAAATGACAAACGTTATGAACAAATGTGATAAATGCTTAAGGTACTGGTAACAATGCAGTCCTCTTTCCATTTCCTGTCCTGGCATGACACTGGCAGAATCTGAAAACAGCTTACAATGACAGTTTAACTATATAACTAAGTCAAATAGACTTAAGCAGATGAAGCAAAGTGGCCAAATGGCAACTTGCTACCTGTAACGTGTTTGTAATACATGTTTGTCCTGCCAACTTCTAAACTATTTATGCGCAGAATGCTAGAGCAAAAAAAAAAGGGGGGGGGGGGCAGAAAGCACTACAGTTCTCATTAGCCATAACATCAAGTGAAAGCTATTTCCTCAGTATGTGCTTCAGCTTTCACTTGAAGAATGGTTTTCAACCATTCCTTCTTTCTTCCTTTTTTCTTGCCCAAGGAAGAGCAATATTAGATGTGTAATGGCTTTTATGGGAAGCTGGAAGTTGATGTCCTTGCCCAATCTCTGGTGAAATCTCCTAAAACTACTCACAAATCTTTTTTAAAATAAATTCCTGTTGACTTGAATTTACACTAGACCAGGCACACACTGCAAATACTCAGTTTTTTTGTTTGCAAACTGGGGTGAAACATTATGATAAATAAAACAGAATTGACCATTTGCAAACATTTTTAACTGTGCTCTCAGAAAGCAAACTGCTATCAGATAAAACTGATAGTCTATGAACAGATGAACTAGCATTCATTATCAGCACAGTGGTAGATGAAGCTAGCTGCAGAGCTCAGCCCAGTTTAGGATTCTATTCAATTACTTCTTCTAGAAGCAAGTTCACTCAACACTTCCAGACTGCTAAGCAGCAAATTTTGATTATTTTCTTTCAAAAAATCACCAGGCTCTACAGCAAAGATACTTATCAGGAAGAGATGGTGATCTCTCATCTCTCTGTACAAGCTGTCGTACATTTTTCAATTCCTTAAATTTCACAGGCTGATGTATGCACAGTGCCTTGCTTTTTCAAAGATATTCTTCCAGTACATTTAAATTTGTCAAATACTGTTACTACTGATTACTAAACAAGAAGGTACTAAGTGGGAGGCTGTGTGTACTGTGAGCGGAAGAAGGCAGAAAGTGTTCCTGCTGTTTTGTGACAGTATCCCCATTTGAGACTGCACAGGGGGAATGGTGAGAATCCGTTAGGGCTGCAGAACTTGTTCAGAGATGGAGCTGGATGCAGAAATCAGCAAGTTTCATGCCAAGCGATACAAACTTGGGTGTTTTTAGTGTGCTAGTCCTAATTGTATTTAAGACATTATCAAGACACCATTGCCAGAGCACAAAGTAAAGTATTATTTGTGCATTGAATGCTTACCAGGATATCCTCCAACAAAGACAGGGTCATTGGTGTCTGCTGAGGTCGAGGCCCTGTTTGGGCTGTTACCATCCACCTGTCTGTCATCCACAGTCAGCTCCAAACGGTGTTTGATCTTGTTTGCAACAACCTTGTGCCACTGCCCATCACACAGGGTGGCTGGTGCATCAGGCTCATAGATTGCAGAGAATCGGCCTGCACCATTGTCAACGTGAAACATCACCTAAAATCAGGATGTGAAAGTGAGCTAGTTCTCAAAATGGTTGTACAGTTCTTATTTCTGTTGTATTTTTGTGTATTTAAAATCAACATCCTCGGATTATATATGTAGAATCTGTTACTAAATAAAAACTGTAGTGTGGAGTGCTGTCTGTCACAGGCTCAGGGAGGCTCTGCGTTATTTCACTCAAATAAACATGAGTAGAAAAGTGCAAAAATTGTTGTATAGTTGGTCGTTTTCTCATTTTTATCTTTGTTTTTGAGTACCCTCTCTAAATAACTCTCTATAGTGATGGAATAGTGACTGTTTCACCAGACCCTGAACTAAAAGATATACATAAGAAACTAGTATGATTGATGACAATGCGTTTCCTCAAAGCTTTTCATATTCTCACTAATTTAAGTATTGATGTTGCAGTTTTAGGAAACTCAAGTGTTATGAAATCTTTTAGAATATGTTTGTAAAAGTATAAGAACCTCTGGATGTATGGGAAGTGGCAAGTCTAGCATGTAAGATAATCCTGATACTGACAGATACATTTTGAGATCAGAGTAGTAAGCTTGCATTTAAACTAAATGTGCTTTTTTTTTTTAAGAGCCATTTTAAGGAGTCAGAACTGCCTGGCTACTCACTTTTCCATCCACTAATTCGATGCCAAGTCCATCCATTTTCTGGCTGCTGACTCCTAGAAGCACACCGTTCATTCGTGTTGTGCGGAATTCAAATTCCACAAGCAGATCTGTTCCCACTTTGTATGCACCAACTTGGAGAAAAAAGGGAAGATGTAGTAAAATGAAGAGAAGCATTCAATTACATTATTCCTAACATTTACACATTGTGTTCCCAGAGTAATGCGAGATAGTTACCCTGCATAACGTAGCATTATTAATGTACTCCATTTCACGTGAAATCATGTAAGAAATCACAATGGTGGCTGTAGTGAGTATGAGACCTTGCTTAGAAAGTCATGTATTCCATCTCTAGACAAGATAATTGAAAGTTTTAAGTGCGATTTTTCAGTACTGGTCTCACCTTGCTTCCAGGCAACAGCACTGAATGTTTGGAAAACAGCATCTCTTTTTCCTTTGTTCTTTCCCTGTCAGCAAAATTACTGTTACCTGTTTTGGCAAAGCCTGCTCCATCGAAGTAAGTTCCTTTCTGAGCAGTGACAAAGCATTTTCCAACACTGAAGCTTGAAGTTGGGTTATCCAGGTCAACAGGTGATTCTGCCATCTTAAAACTTCTGATGCAGCCATCAATACTATAGGTGACCTGCATTCCACGTTTCAAACAAAATATGCAACAGTGCTAAGCAAGCTGAAATGCTCAAGCATAAAGGGCTAAATTTTGTCATCAAGAAGTGCTTTTCCTCTGCTTCTCTTCAGGATTTATGGAGCTGAATGGAACTTGAATTTTATGTGGCTAATCCTTAATATCTGATTGTAATTGGAATCTAATCTCAGTTGCATAGAGCATGAATAACATTACTTTCCAGAGATGTGATCTGACTCGCATCTATTTGGCTTAATGGAGGGGACATAAAATAATACACTGCATAATGAAACATAGCAAATTACATCAGCAATGCAGGAATTTAATGGCCTGTACTTTACCTTTTTAATTGACTAGGTTATGGCATTTTCAAGTAGACAAAAGATATTGGATATAGTTCTCTGGGCTGCTGGTAATTTTATGAGGGCTTTTTTTTTTTTCCTCCCTTTTAATCACTTTACTGTAGGCCTACTGTTGCATGATAAAACTGAGCTAATAAGTGTAGGCACCTGCAAAAACGAACAGAGCCCTTATGTAAAGGTTGTTGGCCATACATAATTCTTCACATAACCTTCTATAGAGCTAGTGACCACACAGATAATGGCCACAAAGCAGGATTTGGCAAACTTCTGTGACCATGGGTGGTGGAGCGTGCCCAGTGAAGCTGATGGTGTGAATGAGTGAGGTCCTGGCTGAGGGCAGGAGTGAGGGGCTGCCCAGGTGACATTCCAATGGCATCTCTGGCATTTCCCATTCTGTGAACTCTCCTTCCCTAGCTATGCAGGAGCTGCATCTTGGTTCTCAGCTTTAGACAAAGGCCTGATGCAGTGTCAGGAAAGTTTATTCCTGATAACACTGGGAGAGAGAAAAATGATAAATAAGCACTTTGAGGAAGAAAAGGAAGACATAAGCAATGTAGTAGGAAGGAGAACAAAAATCAGCACGTAAAATACAGTGAAGAAATATGTACAAATACAGAAAGGAGGAAGGTCCACCTGCAGAGGGAAGTCTTCACTATTCACACAACCCACTGCATGTAATGAGGCATTATATAGCTGATTACTACTAAACAAACCTGTACAAACTGTTCAAGAAATCTTTAAAAATATCAGTGAATATGTTCAGTTCTGACCTGAGTAATGTTTTCTATCAGATTTTTCATAGGACCTTTTTCTAGTTTCTAAGTGAAAATCATCTCCAAGTCAACATGTTTTGTTATCAAGAAGCCCCATACCGCAGAACAAATCTTGCCATCTTTACCGTGAAAATCAATTATAGAAATACAAGATTTGTAGACAACTTGATAACATTCTGTACTTAAAAACTTGAGTTTCCATATAGAAAAGCAAATCTGGTTACATTTTAATATATCAGGCTGTTATAATTCAGCAAAAGCTGAATTTTGAGTGCTTAAAATGTGACATCTGGTGATGCCAAGCAAGTAGGTATCAGTCCTCTTCACTGAAGAGGAAGCCAGCCCACCTACTGGTTTGTACTAGACTGGTGTCTGAAGAGGTTGATGTCTGTTTAGCAGAAAGCCCTCACTAAGATACTACACACTTTCAACTTTGCTTCAGAGACTTTATGTGAAGCCTACAACACAATATTCTATTAATACACCATGAGATGCATTTTACTGAGAATGACTGAAAGGCAGGCAATGATTTTTATCTTCTGTGAATGACATTTGAAGTCACAGCTTCATTAAATCCTGAAGTACTTAAGACTGTCAGAATCTGACATGATTTTTATTGCCAGACTGAGCCATTTATCTGCTTGGGTTCCCTCTATTACTTCTGACAAAGAGCAGTAGGTAAGGATTTAGTGTTACCTTTCTCCTTAGATTATTATTTGTAAATTGCAGTTGTATTTCAAAGAATGTAATTTAATAGTATTAGGAATCATAGTTATGTATGTTTTTGTTCTTCATGCCTCAGATCTGTTTAGGTAAATCCACATGGTCTTGGTGAGAGAACACTTCCTATTTAATCCTACAGTGTTTAAGCCAAAATGATGCCTGACCTCTCTGGGCTATCATCTGTTTACAAAGATATCTTTTGTGTCAGCAAGGAAGCTGGCCATTTAAACTGAAACTTTTGATAAATATGCACACTTGAGGACAACAGAGTTTTCATGGTCTACTTCAAAACATCTTCTTGCCTGCGTTAGTAATAACAACACAAACCCAACTACTACAGTAAGCAGCAGTACTACTGGATACTTTATCCAGGATAGACTTAGCTTCTACTGCTTCTCATAGAAGATGCTTTCTCTATTTATTGGTGCTCATTGCTAGATGAATTATGGCCAAGAGAAAAGGCAAGTAGCGTTCAGGACCTTATTATCTGGCTGTGAAGCGATTCAAGTGGATACTAGTGTGTGGATCTTTCTACTTTTCTGTAATAACTGCTTGCTATTGCTAGTTCTTTGCATTAACTGGATTCTGAGACCAATCCTTCCAATGACAGAAGGTATTATACCTTCAGTAAAGTCCACTTAATCAAAATTCTTGACCAATCTGTGGAAAAACAAAACTGGGAAGGTATAGGTACTGATCAAGGCATACTTAAGGAGTGTAGGATACTTGGTTACTTACCGGACCAATTCTTCTAGTTGTGTAGTTTACAGGCAGTCCTCCAACATAGAGCATTCCCACAACGTCCAATATATCAGCTTTTTTTGGGCTAACGGTCCTGTTTGAAACACCATCTACTATGAGGTTTCCTTCCTGCTTGGTTCGAATGACTTTTATCTAAAAAGAAGTACAAATGTAATACAGTTACAGACAGTTTCCTTATAATAAAGTGTTTCCAGATTGGACTGTTGGGCTTATTACAAAATCTATAACAATAACTGAGAAAGTAGTGGTTAGCGGAAGTGTTTGAGTAGCAATAATGGGTAGTGTCCATGGAATAGAGCTCCTGTACAAGGTTTTGAGCAAACATATGGTTGCCTTTTAATTAGACATGGTTCAGGAGACATCACGAGTATTACTTATTAGAATTACTGAAAAGATGTGGGATTCCATTTGACAGCTAAATTACTGATATCATAGGCATACTACAATATTCTTTTTCCTAGAATCAGATAGTAATGTTAAGTACTAAAAATAGCAAATGTTGGCTGATAACAGCACCTGTTGCAAAGTGTTATTACAGCATGGTCAGGGTATTACTTAGGTCATGATTCCTTTAGCTTGAGTATAGCTCAAATCATAGTTCAGGTTGGAGTAGTGCCAGCTGTGTTTGTAAGGCTTCTGTTCAGACAAATGGGCTGTGAATTGCACTGAAGGCATGCAGATGCTTCAAAGCTGATGAGATTCTGTCCCAGCAACTGAAGGCTAATTTCTGTCCAAAGATGATAGACCCGATGGAAACATTTCATTCTGAACTGTTTCAAGGATTTTTTCTCCTTTCTTAAAAACAATGTGTGGTCTTTTATTAAAGAGATTGCCTTTCTCCTAGCTCTCCAAAAACGACCAGATTTTCTTGTGCTTTTGGGAATTCTGAATTTGGATTTGTCTCCATTCTCTCCTATAAAAATGGCATTTACTACTAGGGTTCATCTCTCGCAGAGTGTCAAATTGCATGCCAACAAGGATAGCCTTGCATTAAGAAATAGATACTTCTGTTAGTATGTTTAGAATATAGAGAAAATATGGCTAAAAGGGCAAAACACTTGTTTGTTCTGTATTTATAGAAGGCCTTAGCAGAAAGCAGTGTTAGTTTACTAGAGTAAACTAGTTAGAGTTCTGAGGCAGTAGGTAAAACACATGAAATAATGACTACAACTTTATTTTTTCCCCTTATGAAACTACCTTGCATTTTTGAGTGTTTGCTAGCATCAAAAAGTTCCTGAATAGAAATCCAGTGAAAATAAAATTCCTATGGTACAGCTGAGAATGAAGCAGAGAGGGACCAAGGATGACTACAAAAAGGGTGTGGTAAGACCAAATCAAGCTCTTACCAAGTGCGATTAGATTTACTCTTGCTTGGTGATAGAATTATGGATAGTGCCTATATCAACATCTGTTCAAAATGTTATAACTCTTATACCATATAGCTGGAATATGTAGTTACCTGTTTTCTTCTGTGTCTTTACTGTTGCCTTAAAGCTGTTATTTTACTTAATAAATATACTGTTTCTGTTGTCCTTGGCCCAGTAAATACTGAACATCATGGCTGCGTTATTGTTCCTTCCCTTACCATCAGAAAGCCACTTGTGGTATATATTGATATATGATTCCTCTCATAAAGTCACAAAAGAGGCTGCCAAATACATCCATGAATATAATATGAATTCCCGAATGAACTGAATTAATGTTGCGGGGAGAATTTACTTGAATGTTATTTTTTTGTTGTTCTTAGCATTGTGTCTGAACAGTGACATTATCAAACATATAAACAACTGGCTTTAAAGGTTTATTCAAGCATGATAAGCTAATGTTCACTGGAGTCCTGTTAGGAGGAAGGAACATTTCTGAAGCTCCTTGCAATACTTGGAGTATATTCTAAATATGTCCTGAAAAACACGTTTCTTGAAGGAGAAATTTCAAAGATCAACACTAATATTTTTTTGATAGAGCATGTACTGTGTACCTAACATTGGGCCTTAATGCATACATTTTGCAGACTACGGAAATATCTAATTGAAGGCTTAGCTTGTATAGACTACGTTTTTGCAAATATCTTAAGGCAAAACAAAGCTCTTGCAGTGTTATAAGGAGTGATTTTGTATTAGAGACTGTAATACCTTGTGCCACTGGCCATCGTTTATTTTATTAGGAATCATTGTGTTGGTGTCTCCGCTCCCCAGATCGTAGCTGAAGTAAGGCAGTCCATTCTTTATCTGAACAGTAGCAAAATCAGCATGGTTGATGCGGGCCATATAAAACAGCAAGCCAGAGTCAGCCATTGTTCGGACTTCAAATTCAATTGTAAGTCTGAAAATCAAACAAGTAGGAAAACAGAAACAAAGGAAAGGTTATTTTGTCTATTGTGAGACTCTGAATATATCTTTGCATTCATCTACAAAACTTTAGAGCTTGTAAAAATGAGTTTACAAGCCCATTTTACTTGTCCATCAGGGCTGAGGCACAATAATTTGGTCATGTGTATGTTGCATTTCACACACATCTGATCCCTGACATGTGAATGTTCATTAGCCCTGTTACTGTGGAAATACAGAAGTGCAATTTTGGCACAGAATTTGGAGATACAGTTTCTCAGCTGCAGCTGTCATTGCTGGAAAGTCCCTGCATTTGTAAAATTCCAGTGTCGGTACCCATCATTCAGACATACAGTGCTCACAGAGAGGAGAGGGCTGTAGTGACATTCAGCAGATGCTGAGTGTCTAATGAGTCCTACTGCCTGAAGACAGGTTACAAAACTTTTAGAGATGCATAGAGCAGACTTTACAGTTGGAATATTAAGTGCTAATTACCTGGAAGTAGTTGATTATATAAATATAAAAAATCATTGCATGAAATGGGCCAGGCCTGGATTCTGATTTGAAAAGAAGACACGCGAGGACTGGACCATAGGATTATATTTTTCTTTTAATTATTTTCCTAGTTTTCTAAAATTAGTGTAAGTAAAATATACAGTATAGTGTCTTAATGGGTTACAAATAAGTGGGAGGCTGGAGAACTTACAAATTAGTATGGCAGCAAAAATGCTCACTGGTGTAACATAGCATATTTCTTAATTATAATGTGTCTTCACAGCAAAAGTGAACAATTAACAAGTTATAGCTTCCCAAACCTGCTGAATACATCTGTATTTTTAGAAGAAGCTCTTGGAACTCCTTTGTATGTCAGTGTGTCGGGGGGGGGGGGGGGGGGAGGGGGAAGTAGGTTACTTTAGGATGTCAGTGTCATTTTGTCTGTCTACTGTGCAAGCCTAATCTTAACTACTGCTGCAAGAAAGGGAATACAAGGTTGGCTTATTGCAAGAAATTAAGTTACTGAACCAAAAAACTTCTTTCCAAAAAGCAACCTATGAACTCAATTACATGATTTGGTTAAATTCTTCTGTCTGCTTTTTTTTTTTTTTTTTTTTTTTTTAGTCAGTTTAGGATCTGTGTGTGCCTGAAAATTTACAAAAAAATTTAAAATGTTTTTGGGGCTACTGAGATGGGCAGTTCATTGCCTAGATTTCACACTTCAATGGTATTTACATTTGTGCAGTGAAAAGAATTAGTCATGGAATACGGTCATTTTTAGATTACGCCCATAATTGTTGGAGAAGCTTTTGTGACGACAACAAGTGGCATTTTACTTTGATGTTACTTCATCAAAATTCATTACTGAAATAAACAGCATACCTGTTTTTCACTTTGGTGTCATCAAATGAGACAGCAATATGGCTATTCCTTGAAAGACCAAATTGCTTGCCACCTTCCAAAATGCTTGGTTCCGTGTCAGCAGCACAGGAATCCTGCAAAACATACAGTGGTCATGTGAACTTTGCATTTTGTATCTTAGCTGTGTACAGGCTGTAAGTCCTCCAGCTGCTCAGGAATCAGAATGTTTCTGCTAGTCTAGACACTAGCCCTGCACTTCTCTGGTGTGCTGATGTCTCCCCAGGCTAGCTGAAGTTATAAAGCAGTGTGACAGGAACTTGCTTTAAAAGCAGAGCTCATTAAGTTGGTTGTAAAAGCAAATAAAAGTAATGTATGAGTATTGCTGCTTTCATGCCATCAGTGGATATTTACAAGATTCTTAAGTGATTTCAAGGCAGCTCAGTGTACTTCTCTCTCATATATGAGAGTTTTACACCATAGGATCTCATCTTACAGAAATGAAGTCAGACTTAAAATTTAAGGAGATGCTATGCTGTCAACTTCAAGTCTAGTTAACATAAAAATAATGAGCTAAAAGTATCTACAGATCTAGCATGTGTCAATGAGCCTTCACTTTTTCATATTTTTTTTACAGTTTTTTGTTTAATATGATGTTTCCTCTTGTGGGTAAAAGGCTCACAGTAACAGTAAGGGAAGCAACTAATTGGTTTATAGAAGTAATAACTTTCAAACTTCTTGAGCTGTTTAATGCAGATGCTACCCATGGTGTAAATGAACCCCCCCCTCCCTGCCTGCTTTGCTTTTATTAAACTTAGAGTGATACAACAATGGCAGGTAGAACACCTCTGCCAGTATAATTTCCACTTTTTAATATCATCAGGTCTTTAAATCTCTGGCCCTAAAGCTCTAGGATGTGGCAGCCTGGGGCAATGAGAGACCCTGGTAATTGCTGGCTCCTACTCATGCCTAGCTTTTGCCTCCCATTGAGAGTATTGTGAAGAAACTGCTCAGAAGATCTAACACAAGGACAACAATACTACAGGGAAAAAAACAAATATTGGTAGCTGCAAGCTCTGTTTTTAAAGCACTGTGCCTGATATCATTTGGAGTTGGTGGCAGCCTCTTATTTGAGCCCAACTCAGCAGGGACCTGCAAAGCACAAGGTGCAGTGCTTTGCTAACAAAGAGCTCTTTCTGTGAAACGTTTGGAAAATGTCATGAGTGACTCATCAGGCACTGAGATTTCAGCTGCAAAGAGGAAATTTCTTTCTCCCTTTCAGTCAAGTTTTCAGTGCTGTTGTATTTTTTGCTTTATGCGTCACAAAGACCTTCACAACAGTGTAGAGAACTTCTAAAATTAATTTTCCACAATTAATGCTCTGTAGAGAAGAACACCGTGCATTATGACACATCAGTGTGCAAGGGAGGAAAAAAAAAGCAATGAAAATTCAGCAGGACCAAAGAAAGTTATGAATGTGTGATAACAGACTTCCAGTGAGCATCAAACAGAAAAATAAACTGTATTCCCGAAGTGCTGGGTAAAATTTAAAATTTTTTAGTTAATTTAATACTTACGAGTTTGTCTTGGAGCTTAACCACTACATTAGTAATAGATCTATGTGTATCAATCTATCTGTATATAATACCTTTGTAGCATTAGGGCTTGCTAAAATCTGAGATCAGGACTAACTGCTGGTTCTGGAATGACAGGAAAGAATTGAAAAATAAACTAATACATACTTTCCTGTGGAACGCTTTACATATTTCATGTTTAGAGGACACGTTCTGACATTCAGTTCACTCGTTGGCTGGTTTATATTAGTGAAGGCTCTGGCCCAGACACTGTGGCTGCTCCCGAGCACCAGAAAAAGCTGCAGTTTTTCTGCATCTCAGCAGGAGGACCGTACAGAAGTGCAAGATGTGAGGGAACATGCCAGACACACCTGCGATGGTTGGAATTGTACCAAGCTTGTACCAATTAATTATGGATAAATATTGATCAATAAAAGTCAGTGTCCATTGGGTTGATGGGGAAATGTCAGTAAAAGAAAGAAACGTCAATAGGGTGTGCTTGCAGGTTTTATTTAGGTTTTATTTAGAAGGTTTTATTTAGAAGCTTATTTCTGCTTTCATTTTAGCTAAGGACAGCCAGCTTTACAGCCTCCACAAAACTGCCAAGTTAGCATGGATTACTGGCCTATTTTAAAATATCCTGGCTCTGTTTTTTTTCTGTAATGGCTTTAAGGTGTCCTACATTTGAATGAGGCTGCTCAGTAATCTCCTATATTACCTGAGAGCCTCAAGACTGAACTCTTCAGCTGCACTTTCAGATATCAGGTAGTCCGCTGGTAAGTCAAGGAGTGTGAATCACAGCAAAAATGAAGAAAAGAAAAGCCCATTGGTAGACCATGTCACACATTCTCTACAACTGATGCTGTATTAGTAATCACAGGGAAAGGAAAAAAGGGAACACAAGTGAAGCAGCACTCAACCTCCATGGATTGTGTTAATAAAGCAATGAAGTAATGCTTGGAAAAACGTTGGAAGGTACCGTCATGGGGTCAAATGCAGACGTAATGCTGGCGCTCTTCATTTCAGCGGCAAGCGAGTCCTGAGAAGCAGTGGATAACATGAGGCAGAAGCAGCAGTTACCCAAGCACTGGTCTCAGTTGAGAAACATTTTGGCACTTGCAGGAAGCAGCAGCAGAGTAGTGACCAGTGTATTTCCCAACTCCTGTACTTCTAGATCATGTTGCCTTTAGCAGAGTTACTTAATTTTTTTTTTCCATTTGGGATTTAGCTCCCCCTCCCCACAGAGATGCACAGTGGAGATCTAAAAGAACCTCTAAAAGAACTTAAATGAAACAGATAACTCATTCAGGCCTCTTAAGTGCAAATGATTTTTTCTGCTGTGCATTCTTCGTATACAGTATTTCTAAACTGGGCTTCTGTCTAACTGTAACTGTCTCATTATTAAACCCTAGTTAATTATTTTATTGCAACGTTTCCTAGAAAAATACTTTGGAAAACTTAGGCAAATGTAAAAATGGTCCAGAAGCTTGCCTTATTTAATGTAGTTTCAGGTCTTTGGAATACTAGAACTGTTTCATTTTTTTCCAAGTGAGAAAGTGGAGTAATGATGTTGTATTTGGATTTTTATTCTGAACACCATTTTCAAGATACTTCATACAAGACTCACCTAGTCAAAGTGGAACTAGTTTATGGTGTTAACGAAGAGATAATACTCTCATTTTTTCTCTCAGATATTACAGGCTCTTTGTTTTGTTTGACTGCACTCTTACAACAGTGATCATTAAGACTGGCTAACCCTTTTTACCTTGTTGCCTCATTCCTTATCTTTGTATGGTAACCTCACTATGCTGCATATTTGCAACTTTTAACTGAAAACTAAGATGCATCAGAGCCCTTGTATTACAACAACTCCACCTCGTGGGAGTTAATCAGAATGCTGTCCTGAAGTATGAAAGGGCCAATATATACAATTCTGGGGCTAAGAACCTAGGTGTAAGTATGATGGAATCATAGAATCGTTTGAGTTGGAAGAGATTTTCCAGATACACAGACCGCTGCATGTGTTATAAAACCGTACTGTGTATATTTCACCAATGAAGGTGGCCATGAATCTCGAATATAAATTAAACTTAATGGATTTAGACATAAATTTGGTATCATTACTAGAAAACATTACTAGATATCCTACTTATTTTCAAGGAAAACCACCTATGAATTTTGAAAACAAGGCAGGTAACAGGGAATGAGTGACGCAGTGAATTCAGCTTTGTTTCTCCTTTGCTGACAGAATTACATCCTGGTTAATCCTAGCTTTCACCCGGTTTGGGAGCTCCTTCACAAATGGTTCATAAAGCCAATCTGAGAGAAACTGTCCAATTTGCTGCCTCGGTTGTGTTTGAGATGTATGTGTGTGTATATACCACACAAACTGAGCTATATACTGTATAAACCCACAGTTTGTATGTGTATGTAACAAAATGCAAATAATTTTTCTCCTCAGGGTAATTTCCTGTGGATATATTATTCATATTAATAAGTAGTTAGATATCTAAGCTTATATCAGTTTTGGACAGCAACATATTGCATCAACTTGTAAAAGATCATAGAATCATAGAATCATAGAATGGCTCGGGTTGAAAAGGACCTCAAAGATCATCGAGTCTCAGCCCCCCTGCCAAGTGCAGGGTTGCCAACCACTAGACCAGGCTGCCCAGAGCCATGTCCAGTCTGGCCTTGAATGCCTCCAGGGACGGGGCATCCACAACCTCCCTGGCCAACCTGTTCCAGTGCGTCACCACCCTCTGTGTGAAAAACTTCCTCCTAATATCTAACCTAAATCTCCCCTGTCTCAGCTTAAACCATTCCCCCTGGTCCTATCGCTATCCACCCTCACAAACAATCGATCCCCCTCCTCTTTATACGCTCCCTTCAAGTATTGGAAGGCCACAATGAGGTCTCCCTGGAGCCTTCTCTTCTCCAAACTAAACAAGCCCAGTTCCCTCAACCTTTGCTCATAGGAGAGGTGCTCCAGCCCTCTGATCATCTTGGTCGCCCTCCTCTGCACTCGTTCCAAGAGCTCCACGTCCTCCTTGTGCTGGGGGCCCCAGGCCTGGACACAGTACTCCAGATGGGGCCTCACAAGAGCCGAGTAGAGGGGGACCACCACCTCCCTCTCCCTGCTGACCACTCCTCTTTTAATGCAGCCCAGAACATAGTTGGCCCTCTGGGCTGCCAGTGCACACTGCTGCCTCATGTCCAGCTTCTCGTCCACCAGGACCCCCAAGTCCCTCTCCGCAGGGCTGCTTTCAAGTACTTCTTCCCCCAGGTTTTATAAATACCTGGGATTGCCTTGGCCCAAGTGCAGCACCCTGATGTGTGGCCGAAGTTTCTTCTTAAATGTCATTGTGTAAGACTGCTGTTATTTAGCTTCTTAAGATCTCTGACAACCACCGTGGAGCCCGATTCAGCATTGACTAGGGTTTTGGTTGTTAAGTCTCAGGACAAAATTTATAAAATAGTGGTAGAGGAATTGCCATATAAAACACCCCTAGTCTGCCTATTTCTTCATCCTGTCACTTAGTTGGCTGTTATCACATGCTTCAGAGAACAGCATAAGAAACATTGTAATGATAAGGATTTCCCGAAGGAAAATTTCTTTTCCAATCTTGATCAGGTTTTGATGGGCTTACATCCTGCAGTGTTTAGGGCTAAGCATGCAAGCCAAATGGAATTCTTGCTGATACATCATTCTTTGAAATAATGTTGAGATAATTCAAGCAAATATAATCAAATGGATTTCCACTATCCGCAGGTTTTACTGACAAGGTATTCCCTATATGGAATCTTGCTGAATTGTTACTATTTTTTGACAAATTATTCTTGATGGCTCATTTCTCTTTTTTGCCTCACAAGAGAAATTTTCCAAACTTTAACTAGGTGAAGTGATCTACACTTACAAGTGCTGAAGATAAAGATGTTGGAGGAGGTGGAGAGGCTACAGCAGGAGGTGTCTCTGCTGTTTCTTTCTCTCCATCTGGCTCAGGTTGGATCAGGACTGTTGAAGGAGTTGGTTTGTCTTCTTCCTCAGGTGGCCTGGCTTCTGGTTCTGGGGAGGGACATTGGCCAATATCTGCATTTTCAAAGGTCACGTGTTGAGCAAAGTCCATGGGGCTGAGAACACATGAAGAAATCAAGGTCTGTTATTAGTTTTTCAACTACTTTACCACCTATTTTTACAAAATAGCTATATGCTGCAGTTCATTTCCACCTCACAGGACACAACAGCCAGGATTAAACTCATCTCTTTTATTTACTGAGGTGAAACACTTAAATGAGAAGGAATAGTCATCACTGGCCTTCCTTCCTACAGTCAGTGCAGAGGCATGCATGCTCATTGGCAAATTCTGTTGGCCTTGGTAGGCTGAATCACATGGTAGAGGGATCCTTCTCTCTTTGGAGTGTGGACTGATGAGATCCTAATTTAAGATCTTGAGTTATATTAAAGTTATATAAAAGAAAAAAATGGAGAAAAATGGACCTTCTATAGCGGTTTTACTTTGTTCAGTGTCCCCTTTCTTTTTACTTAAATGTTCCTTCCAGATTACTGTAGCAGGCACCTTCCACAAAGTAAATTAATTTTCTCAGTATTTGTCAGAATTTGGATACTCTTGGAAATCAGCCTCACTTAAAAGAAAATGCTGGACTCCATAATGCCTATCACTGAGGCAAGCCTTGCTGCAGTATTACTGTTGAATTTTTCAGGTCTATTTTATCGTTAAATAGGTAGGTGCTATATTGACTGTAAAAGACTTCATTAATTGCATGTCCTATGGAGTGCATATTACAGACAAAAAATACAAGGTCATATTAAGAAAACAGAACATGTTCTCCCACGAGAACAAGGTTTCTTTTGGTAGCCAAGGCATTTTAACAAACATTTGTTGGCATTAGTGTGACTTACGTGGCATTAATGACAAGATTCCATATACAACCCTCAAATGGTGGTATGTTTCTGAGAGGTGCAGTATGAAACTGAGAAGAAGTACCCCCGACAAAGAGTTTCCTGACAGAGATGGGCTGGTCTGCTGGCAGTCTCTGAGACTGGACTTTGTCTTCATCTACTTGAACAGTAAACATCCTGTGGGGAAAAAAAGCATTTAAAAGCAAAAAATACATATTCTATTCCAGTTATTGCTTGTATTAGCATCGCCATTTTGCAGGCCCTATTTGCCCCTGCACCAGTTATTACACTGAATGAACCCAAATTCTGTAATTAGCGGTTCGCATTAAATGAGTCTTAACCTCTAAGAGGTTTTTAGCTACTGCTACGCTTCCTTGGTAAATCTCCAGCAGAGCTTGGCAAAGTGGTGCTGCGGAGAGGCAGTAACATCAGCCTCTGGTTGAACAGGAAGAAGTGGTTTGTAGTGTGACAGCGGTGACATGGCAGGAGCCAAGCCTGCTGTACTGTGATGCTATATAGTCATACTGTGCTCAGTAGGGTCACAACAGCAGGCGGTTGCGTTTCATATGGCTCCTTATTTCTTGGTTTGTACAAGCTATTATATTCTTGGAGGGGGACAAACTGCAGACTGTTCTGATTGTGGGAATCAACTGTAGCTAATAAGTGCTGTATGCTTCCTAGAAGATCTGTTGTGTTTTTTTTATTGTTGTTGTTTTTTTTCCAAGGGAGATGGCAGAGCAGAATGTTTGATTCTTCATCACACACTGAGGCAAGTGCTGTAATTCACTCTCATAGGTAACACATACATACATACATAGGCTACAAGCTAAAGGCAAAGCTGTCCCATAGAATACACTGCTAAGGGCCTGAAGAAGAAAGTGAACTGTATTGTCTGTAGGTCTCTGTAAGCACAGTACTACTGGCTGATCTAGCAGAGCCAAGAAATGGGGAAAAAAGAGCAAACAGAAAAGTCATAAATGTGGTGCAAACCTTCACATCTACAAAGAAAGCTGATACAGGGGACAGAAAGTGACAAAGTGGTTTTTGCAAGCCAAGGTTGTGTATACTGAGAAGGCAATATTAATGTAAGGTCTGTGGAACTAACTTATAAAACAAGATAAAGCACTGAGAGTAAAAAAATACAAATAAAAAATTAACTGCTGTCTTTGAGTTAATTTACAATTTAATGATGAAACAGAAAATTATTGAGGAAATCTAGCTGAAGATGAGCTGAGTCACAAAGGTTGGATAATAACTTCAGTATTTTTGAATGCGAATGTAGAATGCTATTTGGCATAATTTCTTTATGTTCGTAGAATCATAGAATGGCTTTGGTTGGAAGGGACCTCAAGCTCCGACCCACCTGTCACAGGCAGGGCCACCAACCTCCATATCTAATACTAGACCAGGCTGCCCAGGGCCCACATACAGCCTGGCCTTGAACACTTCCAGGAACGGGGCATCCACAACCTCTCTGGGCAGCCTGTTCCAGCACCTCACCACTCTTGGTAAAGAGAGTTGTAAGACTGTATTTAATTACTACTGTTAGGCAGCAATGGAATATTGAAAATGTTGATTGAAAAGAGACCATTTTAATATGTAAAAATACTTTGTTATTTAGGCAAGTCCTACAAGGAACTGGATAGTCATTTAAGCACCCGAATTAAATAACTGACATACAGCATGTAAACTTTCCAATTTCCTGATAAATTTTACATGTTCATTTGGTCTAGAAAACTGTAGAGTCAGAAAGTTGTACATTTTACAGAGGGTTGGAGGAAGTGCATATTAAATACCCTATATTTTGAGGGATCTGAGGAATCTCTAGGACTTCCCCCAGCAATAGAAAGGGAGAGATTTCTCTGGGGTCAAGAGAATAATTTAGGTTCTGTGAAGTGTCCCAGAGAGGACTTTTCTCTCCGATGCCTTCAGAGGAAGCACAGGGAAATGAGCCTGTCAAATCTTGGGTTATCCTTTGTGCTGCTGCATGGATAGTGACTGTCAACATCTTTGTCAGCTCACACACATTTCATCTTATCTTCAGCCATTACCATAGTAAACATTTTGGCATTAGATGTCAAACAGTATCCCATAATTACTTTGGAAGAGAAAGCAAATAGTTTATAATTACACAGGCAATTAGCTGTCTGGAGAGTTTTCAAATGACATCCCTCATATTTAATGAAATAAAGCTTGTTTTCACAATGAGAAGGGTGCTAGTCTTAACTGGTATCTTTTCCCTCCATTTCAGCTTACAGAAACTTGTAAAGTTCAGACAAATTGTGTTGCAGTAGAGCTACTTAAACAAACAAAAAAACTGGTCAAGCATCATCACTGGGTGGCATTGTACAGCAAATGTGTCTTGATGTACAAGACTCATACGTCAAGCTACTGTACTTGCTATAGCACAGCGGGAAAGAACTTCGTTGGTGAGAGCGTATTATCATTACTGGGTAGCTGTTCTGTCACAGCAGCATATAATGTTTTGCATAATGCAGTTGTACATTTCCAAAATAATTTTTTCTCCCAAGGAATCTGCAGTTTTACCTCTGACTAGACATTGAAGGTATTACTTATGAGATTTATTTAATGATACAAAAGAAATTGAGATTAAAAAAAAATCATACTGTCAGAGAAGACAAATCAGGTTATAGAGAGGATAGAGGTTATAGAAGGGCACCTGGGGACTAGACAGATAGGAGTTCTTGCTCAGGGAGGCTGCAGTGTTATGGAGCGTAGAGAGTGAAGCCTAGCATTCAGTGTGCTTGAGTAAGCCTGTTCAATCACATCTACCACGTTTTGTAACATGCTGGATGTCACATTGTCTTTCTAATTTCCTTTTAACGAAGCAAGACAGAACAATGTTGTACACAGTGCACTAATCCACTGAATGTTTATACAGTAAATGCCCACTGCAGCAAACTGCTTGGAACAAGGCCGATGTCAGGCTATAAATAATACTTGCTACTTCAGTAGTGGTGTTTCTAATTCCTTCCTGAGTGATGAAGTAGTAATAAGCATTTCTTATAGCAGCGGAGAAAGGGTAAAGGAAGCTAAGTGGAATTCTTTTTAAAACAAAAGGGTCTGAGAAGGTGTGCAAATACTGCTATTAATCTGGGACTGTGCATCTTCACTGTTTTACCAAATTTATCTGGGCACCATTGTGTATCCAACAACACATGGCATTTCAAAACAGTTACAGCATTGCTCTGCAGAATAATAAGCAGTGACAGGAAACTGACTTCTGAAAATGTTGTATAAGGAAGGAATTACACCACATTCTTTGGCCTGGTGGAAGCATTTGAGTGGGCTGCTGATGACATTGGTGCATTCACTTTGTTAAATCATGTGCGCTGCATGTTCTGTAGCACCTCCAGGTTGTTACCCTTTAGATCTTTCTATCCTCACAGAGTGTGCTCTCCCATCGTGAAACTTGACAACTTCTGGTCTGATGGTGATTCTGTGGGGATCTTGGATTCCAGTAGAGATATGTACTTCCAGTCGACCTCTGTTCAGGAACACTGCATAGTAAGCCTGCAATGGACATGTTGTTATATGAAAGTAAGGTACATTTCCAAAGACACAGTTTTACTTAGTTTTACATTAGTGTGTATGCTTTATTTTCTTACATTGGCCTTTAACTTGCTCACTGTAGTCACAGTATTGTAATTACAGTTCTGCTGCTGCTGCCACATTCAGACTTCATAGTATTTTTATAATGATGAATGAACAAGATTAGGTCATTTTGGAAGACCTCATCAGAAGAGTTAACTCTCTGCATACTTACTTGCAGGGAAGGAAGGAGACTTCTGACCTACAATTCTTCTGACTTTTGATGTTCCAAGGTCTGGATTTATACCTGTCAAACTCTGGATAACATTGGTCTCACAGTGAGTTCTGCATTTGTAGGGCTGGCAAATTGCACTCTTAGTTACTCTAGCAACCAATAACATGTTGTAGTGGATATTAGGCTCTAACCTACAGTTACTATAGCAATGAGTGTCATGCTCACTTCTGTGACCTGAAGAGCTGGATAATGGTAAAGGAACCCACACCCTGAAGCCAAGGCCGTGTGAGTGAGCCTTTATAATGAGCTGTTCCTGCAGTGTGTTACTTCAGATCACTGGGAGCTCTGTTCCAAAACAGGTGCGAAGGAGAACAATGAAATATCATTTCCCAAAAGAATGAAGCCAAGTATTTTATCTTTGCTGTACTATGTCTATATATGATGTTTTTAATTACTCTAGACTTGAACAATTTCTAACAGCAATCACACTTCTACCAGTTAGTCATTTGGCCTCTGCAGGTATTTTCTCTGAATAAGATTGACTTCATCCTCTTCAGAAAGAATTTATAGTGCAGATTAGTATTTTAAGGGAGAAGAAGAAAGGTTGGAGCTCTCTTAAATCACAAATCCCACAATAATGATCCTAAGCACCAAGGGGCTTACACTGCTCTTAGCAGCTTTTTTTTTTTTTTTTTTGGTCTCAGTGAAAACGGTGCGGTTGTCTTTTGTGTCTATGTGTCTATATGACCAGGAAGGAGAGATGTTTCCAGGTATGAATAGTGCATAAGTAGTCCTCAGGATGAGGACTCAAATTCTTAAAAAACAAACATAAAAACCCCAAAACAACATGGGAGCATCTATATGAGAGAAGAACAACAAGCAGTAGATATCTTAATGTGACTCCTCATGAGAAAACAGTTGCTTTCATTTAAAAAAACAACAACAACAACAACCACCACCACCTGAGCCTCTCTCACATTTTCAATTGAATAGAGGTTAACATCAGAAATATTTTTTACCCAATCACTGAATTTTAACTGAAGTATAAACATGCAACAGTGTCTTGGAACAAAACTGAATGGAAGAAATTTAGTATAATTGTGGGTTTTCTTTATCTTGTGCCTTGTACCTGTCCGGTCTGTCTGCGTTTCCTCTTCAAAGGGGCAGTTTTCCTTCCAGAGTTCCTGCGCTTTCTCCTGGGGGCAACAACTGTACCACTTGAGCCAAACAAAATGATTCCAGACTCATTTTTGGTGCTGAAGGAGAGGTTGATTTCTGTGCCCACATCAAAGGAGACAGGTGGCATTTCCACAAAGCCTTGCTTGGGGAAGCTGACTGTATAAATATTCTGTAGAAGAGGGCAGGAAAGTAGGATTAAAAGCAGAGTATGAACACAGAGAAAGCTTTATTAACTAAAATTTAACTAAAACTATGGAAACATAACTACGGTGAAGAGATGGAAAGTAATAATAAAATTTAAGCAATTTACTTTTTAAAGTATTGTGCAAACATTATCTGTTTACATCTGCCACGTGAGGATAGTTCTGAAGTTTGTTCTTACAGGAATGCAAAGTTCTAATCTGAGTTTGGAATATCCTCCCGTATTAAAAATACCTGCTCAGAGGTGTTTTTTTTTTTATTTTAATATGAATGTTTTCCATTGAGTCAATTCAGTGGGATTTTGCTTTCAAATCGGTACCATTACTAGCAACATATAATATGAACGCAAACTAGATTCTATTATTCTTCAAACTTGCTTCGAAAATACGTTTCATTACTCAAACATTAGTACTTCATTATTATTGCTTCTCTAAGCACCAACTTCTTGATGACTCAGGCTTGTAAATGAAGTACTCATTGCTTATGTCCCAACTCTTCTTGACATTTGCAGCCGCTAATAAAATTTAAAGAGTGGAGTATGCCATGAAATAAGAAACTGATGCATACTCCTGAAAATTTTCTGTAATTTCTCCCAGAGTTTGCACTCTACCATCTGGGGAGGACCAGCCTATATAAACAATTATTTTCAGAAAATAATTCACTTTTTTTCAGTACAATAGAGCTGTTTTCAGATGTTGAGATAATAGAGCGTGCCAGATAAAATCACTGTTCGTGTTTACCTTTCTCTGAAATCCCAGGGCATTTTTGTAAATAAGTATATCCAGTCTTTTTGTATGCTTTACTTCACATACCTTAAATTATTCTACATATCCTGTTTTGTATAATTAGAATGTTTAAATCCTGCTATAAAATGTTTAATCCAATCAGTTTTCAAGCTCTGAAACCTCAAGGGTTTTAAACAAACCAAACAAACAACCTGATAACCAAAGTTCTTTCTAAGATTCACAGCAACAGAAAAATTTCTGCCAAGAAATAATCTAAAATTGGTGAAAACAAATATGAAATTCTAAAGTTTTTTTTTTCTTTTTTGCTGAACTGAAATAAGATGCAAAAGAATTTGAACTATGTGGATGTTCACAGTTTAACCTTACTAAACACAGTTAAAAATTTTAGAAAATCCTGCAGGGGATAGATAGTTTTATCTCAGCTATCCAGGAGTAATATCCAAGAAGTCAGGATCTGGAAAACTGGCTTGCATGCTAGTCAGACTCATCCATCTTAAGTATACCAGTACTGATGTTCAGGTTAGATCACTATACATGTCTTATAGAATTAACATGTTCTGTCATAAAAATCAGAAACCAGAAAGCATTTATACCCATTAAGACCAAAATATACTGAAGTCATACTAACCTCCAGTGTGCATCCCTTGGTTAGGCCAACAAAGTCAGGACTACTCAATATATTATATGGTGTCCTTGAAATTTCTATCTCTTTGAGGCAACCTGTATATTTCTTTAAGTTCACTTCAGGCCTAAAAAAATTCAGAAGTGCAATGTATTTTCAAAAACAAACTTTAGTGAACACACAGATGCATGCAGTTTTTTGAGATGCACAGACTCTTGATTTTTGTTTTTAAATGCACACATACACACAAATACACCTTGCCTTCTACCACCTTTCAGCATATAATACGCTTATTGCTTATCAAAGATGTAACAGAGGATTCATCGCCTTTGTCAACAGACCCTTCTTTTCTTTCTTACTTGCTAAAGGAGTGCTGTCAAATTTGGTGTTTAAATGCAGTAAGCTATGATAAAGATGAGAGAAGCAGTATGGGAAACCATAACAATAAGGAGAAACCTTGAGTGGAAGAAAAGATGTTTCATTCATCTTTATGCATACTGGATCTTAATGAAAGAAACTTTTGTAGAATAAAACAATTTTGGATGAAGTATTTGCCAAAGTGTGAAAAAAAGTTTCATTTGATATTTTTCATGTTTTAGGAATCCTTTATGTTCATGTGGACTGACATTTGATTTCTTTATATTTTGAGTATCTTTCCTATGAAAACTGCTTCATATTTATTTGAAACATAGCAATACACTTGACTTTCTCAGGCAGATAACGAAAATAGAACACTTGGGTTTGTTATAGAACCTGATTACCCATCCAAGGAATAAAATAGTATGATAGAATTGCAAATTTCCAGGTTTTGACTCATCAGCTGGAAGAAATGAGAAAATCCCTCAGAGTTGCACCAAAACTTGTATGCTTGGGTGCAAAAATATGATCTGCAGACTGCAGACCTGGGAACACCAGAGAGAGACCGTAATTGCTGGCAACAAAGGCGATTAAGGAAAAGAAGCTACAATTTGTACCACGAGACAAAGAAGTGCTAGTTAATTCACTCACAATATTACAGTCACCCCTGAGTGCTGACACCTTAGTAGAATATCTATCTGAATAATATGAACAGCTCAAAGAAAGAAAAATGAATTTGAAAATTTAATAAGGAGTTAAGACAGGCGAGACAAAAGAAACAGTTCCCTAGAAGGGAAGAAAAATTTTAAAAGATTGTTAATTTCAAAATTAAACCATTTTGCACAGATACTGTATAGCTGCATGTTTTGGTACTGAAAGCCATTCTTTGCATTATAACCACCCTAGCAAGCACAATGTATTCTCTGGCAAATTTGCAGCCCCTATGTGACTTAGTCTGTCTTACTAAAATAATCCTTATTCTGATATATTCACGATCATGTACTTGTACTTCTCTTTCTTTCATTTTATGTTTTCTATTTCTTAGCTCTTCCCCAACTTCTTTAGAGAGAGAGAGAGACTCTTCTTCCTGGGAGCAAAACCCATTTGCCATGTCCCTGTCACGAGTGCCTATACTGTCCTGTCACTGCCATCCATATTGCTACACCATCTAGGCCTGTCCAGCTATAGGCTGCTCTGATGCTGTCTGGTTAAAGGCAGTTGCTGTAATTGTCGCTTATAATTCCTAATCCATATCAATCCGTATGAATCTTTGTAAACATCTAATATTTGCTTGATGCTTTTTTAACACTTCTTTTTTTCTTTGTTCTCCTCCAAAACATACAAAACAAGGTGCAAGTTCATTCGGATCTTAGATTGTTTATTCATTTTTGTGCCAAACTAGTAACATCTTCAAGTGATGACAAGAAAACATACTGGAGCATGGGAAGAAATAATCTAGTTTTCTTTAAAAAACGGAGTTTCTTGGATTATGGTGGGGAAATCACATTTTTCAATATCAACCCCATTTTCTAAATCTGAAAACTCAAAACTAGTGGAAGCAAATGGCTGCAAACTGAAATCACTAAAAATCAGGTGACATCCCCAATCCTTTCCCTAGTTCTTAAACTCAGAAGTTGCAAACTTCACCCAAGTCTGCACCTAGCTTTCATACCCTCCTCAGTAATTAATTCACAGCCTTGGAGTGCAATTGTTCCATTGACCCTGGACTACGCTGCTTTCACAAGCTAGAGATCTTAAACTTGGAAATACAGCTTGCTGTAGCTTTGCTTCCAATGCATTCCAGTGTAATAAACACATCTGAATTAAGCCGCTGTATGAAGAAAATAAAAGTTATTTGTGTAGGTGTGGGCACAGCATGTAACATGACAGCGTTAAGCACTTGGAAGCAGCTTTGCTTGTTGCAGCAGGAGCAACTTGCTGAATTAACAGCCTTAGCATAACAGCTGGTATAAATACTACCCACACGCTGCTACTGTGTTACTGCTTGTGCTTTCAAGCTGCACTTACTATACACATGCAAGTCATGCAAGTAATCTGATTATTTTTTACCTTGCTTTCATACTACAATGAGAGAAAAGACAGAAAAAAATAAATCAAAATTACGTTAATTATAACTAATGACACTTACTTATAACAAGGTTCAAAATATTTCACAATGAAGTAGATATGCAAACAATACATAATGGACAGTGAGATTCAATATACACTGTCACGGCGTGCTAATTAGCAAGGTTACTCTGCAAACAGATACCTGAAAATGTAGTACATCAGAAAGCTTTTATAATTTGTTGCTGTTCTCGGTCATGAATAAAAAGCAAATAATGTAAAAGAATTTGGCAGAACTGACACAAGCTGATAATTGCAAAGTCGTGGACCTCAGCAACTATTGTCTGTAGTAGCTCAGCTTTGCCTTAGTCCCCTTTTTACTCTTTTTGACTCTAATTTACCATAACATCCATCTTGCACCAATGACTGATGAATCATAACTGTAGGCAAAATGGTTACCAAAGGTCCAAGTAAATGATGTATGCTGATTTTCTGAGCAGTCATAAAAGAATTACCAAAATACAATTGCTCTAGACATTTTATTGTGTGCTGGTGTGATTTCACAATTACATAAAAAAAAAATTCATTGTTAAATTCATGTTAAATCTCATGAGTTAAAATCTCATGAGTTAAATTGATGTTAAATCTCAGGAGTAAAATAGCTTACATCTTAGTATTGCTGGATGATTTGATATCAGAGGTTAGCTGTTAATCTAATAAATTAACAAATATGTCCATTCTTTTAGTTGCAGAACAGCCTGTGGACTAATTACAACAGTTCTTGTGCAGAAGACAACTTCAAGGCTGTCATTATACCATGTAGCTAAAAGTGACATAGATTAATGAGTTTGTTTCTGTGTTGCTCATCTGTTCATTGTAGCACAGAATTCTTTTGTTCCTGTCATTGCAAATCTGCTGAATATTCATTTGAAACTCAAAAACTATTTAAAAACATGTAATACACTCACTAAATTCAAGTGTCTCTTATCTGTTTACTTTAGTTTATTGAAGTTTATCAACCATAATAGTCAATGTTTTAAAAATAAATAATGGGAATTTTATTGGAGTAAAAATTCAGGCTCAGGCATTTAAAGTGAAAAGGTGGTCATATTTCAGTCTACTTAATATTACGTATATCAAAAAAGAATTTAAGGAATCTTAGGTCTACAAAAAATATAAATTATTTCTAAAGACAGTATTTTTAGATGTATTCCGAGAGAGTGGTCAGGCACTAGAACAGGCTGCCCAGGGAGGTGGTGGAGTCACTGTCCCTAGAGTTGTTCAAGAAACATTTAGGTGTTGTACTGAGGGACCTGGTTTAGTGGGAAATATTGGTGATAGGTGGATGGTTGGACTGGATGATCTTAGAGGTCTTTTCCAACCTTGGTGATTCTTTGATTCTGTGTATTTATGTATAGTATCTGTAGTGACTCTGTTTAAGTAGACATGCATGCCAATTTAACAGTAAATCCACAAGGAATAGCTTTCTACTCATGCACATGTTGAGCACTTGTACTTAATTTTTATGCAGCTATGGGGGGGTCTCTGTATGGTTGGAGTAATAAATTCTATTCATCAATTAAGAAAATAGATTTAAAAAGAGAAAGCCAGTTACATCATGATTCTGCACAGCATTAGAAAGCTGTATAGCGTATTACATCAGTTTACATCATATTTGTGTAACTTGAGCTGTGAGTAGCATTGATATGCACAAGTGATGAAGTGTTGGTCTGTCAGTATAGAGTACATTAGGAATCTACCATTTACTTACTGCAAATGTATTTCATAAATAGGTACAGACAATAGGATTACACTGCATTTACATTCCCTTCTAGAAGATGAAGAAATTGGTTTGAGTCATGTTACCTTAGGTTTCTAAGTGTTGGCAATCCACCAAAATATATTTTCTCATGCCCTTTTAAGTTGAGTCCAAAGTGGCTGCCTGCAGATGTTGTTGCTATTGTCTCTTCTTCATTGGTGTCTATGTCTACAATTGATATGTTGGCTGGAAGAGATTTGAGTTTCAAAACATCAGGCATGAAAAATGATGTCTTACAAAAAAAAAAAAAGGATAAATAATTAGAGAATTTGCAGGTGAAGGAAGAGGTTAAGAAGAGTCATATTTTGAAGTTAAGGCACTGCATTTCCCAATTTTTGTCAGTTACATTCAGGGGGAGAGATCCATACTTTCCTCTGTTTCCATAACAACCTCAAAAACCAAAGCAATTCTGTATGCTTATTTATATTTTCCAAATCAATTTCAGTTTGATACATTTTTGTGTCAGTGCAATTTGGAGCTAACATTTCAGAACAAAATCAAGACAGAAGAGAGAATTTTACATTTTATTTTTGATTTCAGTCCAAAAGTTGACACTTGAACAGGATGTTTTAGAGTACAGTTTTGTTAAGGATTACCATGATGTGCCTAAGAGATTTGCTGTCCGTCACTCTAAACCATTTTCAGCCCAAAGCAGTCAGTTGCTGTCTTGTCTAATCTCAATCTGAAGTCACAAATGAACTGTATACAACCATTCTATTTAAATACTTATTCCATCCACATTTTCAATGTATGGACTAATACAAAATTTAAAGTTCAATGAGAGAGACGTGACCCACTGAAAAGTGCTGAATAGCCTCCAAGGAAGAAGGGAACATTATCCCTTAGGGATGCAAAGAAAGGGTTCTTTTTTTCTTTCATCCTTCCTGCTTTCCTTCTTTCTTCCTTCCACCCTTCCTTTTTTTTTCTCTAGGCAGCTAAATGGAAGAGATTACCTCTAATCTACAGGTCAGTCTGTTGTGGACAGAGCTTTTAAAGAGAGAAGGAATGTGAAAGCCAAGCCAAATGACCCAGTTTTCAGGAGTGAGAGAATTGAATGGGGGATAGACTTCTCTGCTGTGCCTTACAGTAGATAGATTGAACATAATTTTCATTTCTATACCAATAAATTCTATACAAACATATAATGTGTTTGAATGATATGAAGAAATTACAATTGTGTGACATTGTATTTTATCTTAATATTTTCCAAGTATGGACTAAGAGAACAAGGCATACTTCTAAATCTGCAGAAAATCTACAGGTGAGAGCTCCGAGTCATTTTGACCACTGGCCCAGGTCTATTTCATCCAAATGACAGGAGTGAGTCTGTGTTGGAGTTGTGAAGGCCAGACTGAGAGTTGGCAGCATAGGGATCAGAGGAGGAGGAGCGTATTTCAGCGCCTTTGGTGACTCAGGAGATACAGAAGGCAAGAAGACTAAAGGCACAGAGAATGCCACATGAATTTGGCTCAGGTAAGATTCAACCAGTGCTATAAGTGGATTAAAAGAACAACAACAAAAAAAGAGTTTTGTCGGCCAGCATTTTTTGTGATCCTATCAAATGCCACCACTTCACATTTTGCATAAGTAATAGGTTAAAGAGTCATAGGCAGTCTTGAAGACCTTCCCAGTTGCTTCCATGCAGATTCACGGCACTCTGTAGTCATGAGGGAATTTAAAATGGCTCCTGTGTTTGCCTGTTGAGATACTGTACTATCATTATTTAAGTCATTGCTTTTAAAAATGTTTTGGGATATGCTGAGTATGAAAGGACTGTACAGCATAAATGCTATCACTGTCCTAACAAAAATCATGCAGGTCTGTTTTATTAATTTGAACATCAGTGAACTGCTGAAAAAGCTTCTCTATTTCTCTGCTCAGAAGCATTGTAGAATGTAATTTACACAGCTGTAAAGCAGAATTATGCCTGAAAATTAAACTACCTGTTTCAAAAGAATATCATAAAAGGCCTGATTGATGCTGCAGTCCCTCAGGTGCATCCCAACGCACCTGTAATCTAAGCAAAAGAAGTTGCTAAATCACTAGAACTTCTTAATTTCAGCAGTTTTGAAAATTTCCTTCCCCCTGATCAGATGCTTAGCTATACTACACAAGGGACTGGGAAACACATATTAACACCACAAGAACTCACCGTGCTTCTGAATTCTTGATAGAGTAAAAGACTTCCATTTGCCATCATTATGATTGTGGTTGCTGATAACAGAAGCTGTACCTGAACCCAGATCGTAGCTGACTTTTATACGCCCACCGCTGAGTTCTATGCTCATAAAATCCTTCTGTTAATAAAAGGGATTAGATATACAAATTATGATTCTTGTTCATTTTGACAAGATGCATATGACATTAAGTAAATGCTTTTTTTTTTTTTTTTCCTAAGTGGTAACATACAACTTTTTACAAGCTTTCTTAAAAATCTGCTTAGGTGTTCACAGCCCAGGACTGTAGTGCATGAAAGTATGCTGCCAGCAAGTTCTTTTTCCCCTCTCTTTTCCCCTTTGGATTGATGATTTAGTTGGAATTTTGCTAATTTAGCTGGATTTTTTCCTGAAATGTTGGACTAGATGATCTCCAGAGGTCCCTTTCTACCCCTACAATTCCATAATTAATGATAATGTATTTACTACAAATCTCTGCTAGATTTAAACTTGCAAGGTAGAAAACAGGAGCAAAGATGGTAAAATGGGACTGTTTATCAGGGTTTCTAAAGAGCCATATAGAGCTATAAATTCTTTTTCTCAACAACCACTGATAACAATATTTAAGCCATAACTAAGATGGCTGACTGGAGCAGCGGTATACACTTCAGTATCTACAGAGAAAGAGCTGGTAGATGATGAGGAGAAAAACAAATAGCCACGTAACTGGATAGCCTGAAAGGCATTAAGCAAGTAATGGTGGAACTAAAACCCAGGACATAAACGTATCAGAGATACGTCAGTTTTAGAAGTTTAGTAATAATTTTGCTCATGGCTAGTTCCAGATATGCTCGGGTGTAGAGGGATTGAAAATACTTTACTGTGTGCTGAACTGTTGTGCAAAACTGAGAAAAATGTGTAAAAACACAACACTTTGTTCTAGATGTTTACATCCATGCATCACTAGAAAGTGCGTCCTCAATGTTTTCATATTGTGGGACCATTTTTTAAGATATAAATTGTACCAGGGGCCCACAGCTTTCCAGATCCCAGTGTTTTTCTACAAGTTCAACGGAATAATTTTTTTCACAGAAAAATGACATATATTATTAATAATTATCCAAAATAATTACATAAAATTATCTCAAATAATTATATTAATTATACTTTTAATATTGAATTACAAAATTAATTATAAAACAACATAAGTACTTCATTATCATAATAAAATGTTATATTTAAGTAAAATCAGTTTGAAGAAATGAGGCAGCACCCTCCTCCTCAATAATTCCAGCAGTTCTGATGATCTTTCCCAAGACATAAGAATCTGAGATAAGACTGGCTTGTCCTGTATTGAGTGCTCAATAATTCTTCAAGACATCACTGAGGAGTGTTTATAACTGGCCCATATGAAAAGGATAAGGAAAGACAGATAAAGAAAAGACTGTGTTACCAATCAGACTTGCAAATCAATTTGGATCAGAGATGCTGAAACCAAGTGACTCCTGTTTCCCATGAGGATCAGGCCAGATGCTTTTATGAATAACTTCTCGCATTATCTACACACATTTGCATAAATAAAAATCCCATGTAGCTTTCATAACTATTATTTTTGGTTTTTTATTGTAGCAGTAAAAGGCATTATTTGTAAACCTTGTAAAAAAAAATGCCATTGCTGTCACATGCTATTTGTTGCACCATTCAGTTCCCCTTAAATGCCACTCTCATTAAACACAAACTTATTTCATACATCAGCAGGACTTCTTGAGAGTGGTCTCTTCCCATATTCTCTCTCACCCTGCCACCCACCGTGGTATTTTTAACTATATAACTTACTTATAACCATAGCTGGCAATGCTTGCACAAGTAAACATTTGGGATAAATTTAAATTCATTAATACTTTCAGAAAACCTGGAGTCTAACAGATGGATACCGGTCTGTAAACACTAGGCAGTCAGCTTGCACACTATAACCTTGTCCGTCTTTGCTTGGAGATCAGGCAGCACCATACCAGGACAGTGCTACATTAAATTTCTATTTGTGTTCGTGATATGATGAATTAAGTCATTGCAAAGATGGCTTGAAACCTATAAGTAGTGTGGAGGTTCATTGTTCTTACCAAGTCCTCAGTCGCAAGATACATCAGCAGGGCATTGGATGAGAAGGTCCTGAATTTGAACATGACTGTGGAAATATTCGGGTTCCAGCGGATCGGGCGGCTCACTACTGCATAGCTGTCACCATCAAACTGGACTGTCCCTTCACCATCTGCCACCTGTGGGCTGAAAAGGGGCAATTCCAACCATTTTTCTTTGCCATGTGAAATTAAAAGGGAAAAAAAAACCAAACGTGGAGGTGGAGGAGGAGAGTAGAGCAGGGGAGCAAGGAGATGCCTTTTGGGAGTCTTCCTGAACTTGGTTTGATTTTGTGTCAAACCCACATTCTGATAGATGGGGCTACAAGGTCAGCTCACAAGATATTCAGCAAGAAAGCACTTCTGGGAAGAAGATGGAAAAGGAACCTGTTGTATATATCTTGTAGACTATAACTAGTCATTCTGCAATCCTCAATGTAAAATAGCATTCTTGTGACAAACCTTGGTTTTGTTACTGTTAGTGACTTCACACCTCCTGGAGGGCTCCAGACTGAAAACCTTGTAAACTGTGATTCTTTGTTTACCCACAAGCTACAAACATTGCAAGAGGAGAAGCATCACTCCCTGTCATTACAGAAAAGATGAGGTTGTGAGGTTGTTTAATATGATTTTTATGAGAGATTCTTGACCATTTGTCACACAGATCAGAAAGCTGGATGACAACAATCTTTTGGTTTAATAACAAACATAATTATAGTTGAACAAGGGACCTACATGTGGAATACTAGCTGGAAGAATGTTTCTCATTTAAAATGGCACACATAAAAGGATGTTGAACGTAGCCCTCTTGCCCTACATAACTACATTTAACAGTTAGCTTTTTCAAATAGATTTTGCAGGAGAACTGGATTCTTTCTGATACAAGAAAATGGGGTAGGGTAAAAGTGAGATTTTAATACAGTTTTCTATGAATTTCAAGTCTAGTATTCTTTTTTTCAATCTTCCTCCCACCCACTCTACTCCAAGCAAGGAGGTCTACACTATCACTAATGAATGAGAAAATTAAATTTAGGCAGAGACACATATAAAGTTTACATCTCTCTACTAGGACTTGCTTGGAACTGAAACATATATACATACATCATCATGTTCCTCAAGTTTTAACCTAAGCATCAAGGGCTTACATTTATAGTCAAGGAAATCCTCCAGTATTTCCAAAATTCTGTTCACAACTGGAATTTCCATCATTTTGAACGGGCTAAGCCTTAGTAGATTTTTCATACTAGGCTGCTCACTTGAATACGAGTCTATTCTTAACTTCTCTGACTGAGTCTACAGTGATTTTGCCTAATGCAGTGTGAGCTCTATACAAACATATCTCAGTGGAAAAGAAGAAGGAAGATGGGTTACAATCCTTAAAGTACAAAGACGCACCATCAAGGTCTTTCTTTTTTGAGGATGGAAACCACTTTCCCTTTTGGTATCTCTGCTCACTATGCTGGTGGCTGTGACAGCTGCTCTGACAGACCTGACTCTGCCCTGTGCTGTATGATGTGCAGGCACCCACAAGACAACTGCAAAACCCTGTCCTGTGTGCTAGACTCTGTCCTACTGTGAATCTCACCATCCCTCGTGTTTTGACTAATCTCGGCCACTGGTTATGTGGAGTTTTTGCTTCGCAGCACTGTTACACCATCTGAATTCTGTTAAGACACTGACCACTTTTTAACACAGATTGGGTACTTCTCCTCTTGACGTAATTTCAGCATAACTTCGTATTTCCTACTTTTTCCAGCTTTCTGAGCTGTCTGCTGGAATTTGATAGCTGCTGCAGAATTTCCTACAGACCACACCATCTCCACAGACAGGCTTACAGAGGAGCGCTGTGTTACCTACCTGACGGCACACCCTTTGCAGTCACCCTCTATATCCCTGAAATTCCACAGTCCTATGGGTTTGCTGTCTAGGAAGGTTTCACCCATGCAGCCAGTGAAAGTGGTGACTCTTACAGCATCTGACTTCTGTAAGAGAATACACAAACATTGTTAGAACTCAATTTGAAGCGACCTACTATAGCTGAAAGTGTAACTAATACAAAAATAACAAATACCAGAAGATATTTCTTATTATTTTACATATCAAGATTCATATTTAATCCTACAGAACAATCGAATGGCAAAAAGGTGAGGTATAAGTTTTGTATCAATCAAGATGGAAAAGCACATTTTATTCAGACTTAGGAAGGCCTATGCAGAATGACTCCTGAAGAAAGAGGGCCCGCCTGGGCTTTCACATCACCACCTGCTTCCCACTCATCTGGAGAGCTGCTTACCTGTGCTAGTCCCACAGCAGACTATTTTTGAGGTCTATGTGTTTTTGTTTGAGATGTCCTGGAAAGAGAGATGAGGAATCTTGCCCACAGTGCAGCTAGCAAAATTCTCCCGTTCTTAATTCTCAAAAGCCTGGAAATTGAGTATCCAGACTAAAAGACTGAATGTGAGCTCAGCTGGCTACATCTGTAAAGGTCATGCTGAATTTTAGATGCAGAAAAAAGATCAGATAGCAAAGCAGTTTTAATTTACAATGCATCAGAACTCATTAGGTTAGGGTCACACAAATTAAGTAAGGCTCATTCAATCATAACGTGGTACTATGATCAAGTAATATTTTTTGATTGTACACAGAGTACTTATCTCAGAACGATCTTTCTAAAAATACCTGGCTTCATTTAAATATCACTTCATCAATATGAACTGATTGAAAATCTATTTACTTAGCTATTTAAGAGAGACAAGCACCTGCTGTTTTCCATACAGCAATTATGAATATTAAGATCTTGCAAGAGAATATGGAGAAGTGCAACTTAAAAATATTCCAGCAAAAGTATGACTCAAAAGTCTTAATGTTCTGATGATATTTCCCGGGGTAATTGGGAAGGTTTTAATTAGCAACAAGTAGGAACTTAACGTCACTTCTGAGAAATTCATGACATATAAGTGTCATAGTCTTCTACTCAAGTCAAATGAAAGATGTTTTTAAAAATTGAAAGTGAGCATTCCTTATGAATACACTGCAAAAACATTCTCAAAAAGGAATGTGGGCGAAATCTCAGGTCGAATCTAAAGCCTATCTAATCATGTAGTTCAAAACTCAATAATATGAAAAGATTAAAAAAAATTGGTGATCTTGTCAGGTGTCCAAAACACTTTACAGTTTTAAAAAAAAAATCTCAGTTAAAGACTACATTTTGTGAACTTGACAACTGATGAAAAATATTTTTTAAAAAGTAAGTTTACCATTTATTTTTTTAATTCACTGACTGTATCTGAGAAGAGCAAATCTGATAATGTTAAAAACCCTGAACTGGAAATAGTCTGGTCATACTGAACGTACAATACACTGTCTTCCCACCACTGCCCTTCTTTTTGTTTACCTGGGGGAAAAAAATTCAGGATAGTTTTCTCAATTAAGATGAAAAAAAAATGAGAAATCTCTAGAAACATCTGGAAAATTCTTACTGAGTTTGAAAACTGCTGCTCTGGAATCTAAAATAAAATTCAAATAAGGTTTGGGTTTAGGCTGGCATTTGAGTTTGAAGTTTCACAACTCCTTCAGTGGATCACCCAAAGAAAACAGACCAAAAGCTACCCAACAATTTACTTTCAACAGTCTTAACAGTCAATGAAATGTAAATAATTTATCAACCGAACTCTCATGTATTTTTCTAAATGTCGACTGATGAAAGGATTTTCTTAATCACAGTTCTGGCACATATAATTGGGACCTGAGCCAGTCTTCCTGAACCAGCAGTCACTGCAGACTGCAGTTACACATTTTAGTGGAGTAGGCATAAAGAACACTACAGCCTTTACGGACATGTGTGTGTTTGAGCTTTTGGTCATTGCACAGCACCACAAGCGCAGGACAGTGTCAATTTTGCTCGGTGGAATGTTTATTCCACTGAGTTATTATGACAAGTAAGAAACACGACATTTGACATTTGCCAGTAACATTTGTTACTGATAAGAACAGCAGAAGAAATTGATGTTTATCAAACACAGCAAAAAAACAAGAATGAAAGAAAAACTAAGAATAATTTTTAGGTGTGGGAGATAAACCATCTCTCTCCAGTTTATTTCCATTGCCTCTGAAAAAGCAAATCAAAGGCACAGAGTACATAAAGTGAGGCCATTCTTGTTTTGTAAGGGTCACTGGTCTCTGCAGTATAGAGCCACTTTTAGCAAATCATGATTCAGTAATTGTAAAAATACATTTGAAAGGTTGTTGTTTATGGCAGAAAGCAGACTCCTTTAGTTGCCTCTAGACAGAAAGCCTACACGTCTAGGCAATTCCTAATAATCTCTTAAGAGCATAAATGCTACTAAAGCACCTCCAACAATGACACAAGCATACTAAAGCTTAGTGTTTTTGCTGTAGCAGTAATGGAATACAGTAGTGCCATACAGTACATTACCTTTATTTTTCCAGTTAAACCTCCAACAAACAGTAGGGCATTAGCATCTACATCCAGAATGGTATATCCGGGTGGAGAGACACCACTGAAAGTGGCTGGCACAATGCTGGCTTTGGGACCATCCAGAGCTCGCACTGATATAGTGCCATTTTTCCCAGTCCTAGATATTTTAATGAAATAAGCACAGGTTCAGTAAACCATAGTTAAATATGGTAAATAGTCTGTTTTAGAAGGCATCTTTTAATAGAGGCACATATTACTGATTTGGTTATGTTCCATTTTGATATGGGTGAATAGACTTCTAGACCTGTGTAATTTAAAGAGAGCTTCTTTTCATCACTTCAATGTCATTTTAGCACACAGTTCAGTATACAGATGAAATGGAACTTTCATTGACTGAAACAAGAAAATTGCTTTTTAAAAGAAATTATTAGTATTGTAATGAAATTAGTCTTGAGTAATTGTTTCCTGATGTAACCATCAAGGTAGGAAAAGATTCAGATTATATTTATGAATTTTTTAAGGTTTACTAGGTTGTATTTGCTCTGCAATGAATGATCTTGTGACAACGTAGCTTCACTGGGGTGCACAAAGTTTTCATATAGTGGAGCTCTCTGGTTGCTTATCAAACTGGCACAAACCTCACTGAATTTAAAGGTGTTACTTTATCGTCCTCTATAAACCTAATCAAATATTGATAATAACAGTAAAGTAAGTTACAATTGGTTAACATCTAATAATAATTAATTTTCCATTAGTTAACAGCAGCAGTTCCTTTTCTGCTCCTTAGGTTGTTATATTAATAAAGTGAGTGGTATGGAAAGAATTTTTACTAGACTTTTGCAACAGAAGGAATGAAATGTGGAGAGAGATCACTCCTCCTAGTCGTTCAGGTATATTGAAATGTATTTCAGAGAAAACTTTGGAAGATTTTGAATAATTCTGAATCTTTCTGCAGTAATTTTCTTAATATTTTACTATTTTATAGCAGTATGGATAGTAGCTGTCACTCAGAAATAAACCAATAGGCATTTATGGCCACATAAATGCCAGTGGTTCCTCCCAGATAGATGAACCACAATCAATACACATTTTTTTTTTTTTTTAATGAGGCCATCACATAACTGTAGAAATAAGCATAGATTATGACCCAAATCCTGTCACGTGCAGATGAGGGACCCAGTATGTTCATTAATGTGGTGGAGGAGTGGCTGGGAGATGTGGAAATCAGAGGGAGATAATGTATTGTGGATTTATGGATAGCTTTGGAAATTGCTGCTTCAATTCATCTTTAATAGGATCTCTGATTTCACATGGCCACAGGCATGTTAATTTGGAAATTCCTAGCATGAACACCTGATCTTGCAACCCTAACCAGCACTGAAATACTCAGCATTGAAGAGAACTTTTAAAACACATATACTCAATAATTAATGCCAAAATACACTCTTAAATAACACTTATTTTCTTTCTCCATATCAGCTTATGACGAGTGTATAACTGTCCAGAGTGGCTCTCCTTTTTTTAGATGACCTGTTGTATTTTGTTGGCTACTTGCTTTACACTCTAAAAATTACTCACTACCTCTTCTCAAGCTAAATAAACAATTTTTTTTTTTAAAAACAGATTTTGCATTTGTATTTTTGTCAGTGGTATCTAGGGAAAGAAACTTAAATAAAAGTGATAACATTTACCAAAACTTTCCACAGGTAGTTTTCTAAACTAAGAGTTGCATGCCCATGCTATCAAGATAATGTCAAGTCACAGCTAAGAAGTAAAAATCAGCCAACAAAGCAAAAAACCCTTTGATTTTGTGATGTTCTGAAGAACTTGAAGAACTCACATTTAATGGAAGAATGCATAACTTAGGCTACTGAAGTTTACTGGACCAGGGCTTTACAGAATGGAAAAAAAAATTAGAAACCTACGCATTTATGTCTACAAATCTCTTAAAAAATTCCTGTGGCTCAGAATTCATGACCCAAAAACCAGAACAAATTGAGAGTTTTCTGATGAAATAACATGTCACTGGAAATAAGTCTTTTAAAGCAAAAAAAAGGGTTAGTTGTGACATGTCAGTTTTGATAAATTTCCCCTGAACTGTGAAGCAAGGTTGCAAAGTAATTTTGAGGGTTTCCATTCAATGGGGAATTTCTTTGTAGATCTATGCCATCTTGCCTGCCCTGGAGACAGGAATATCAAAGCTTTCAATGTGAAAACCATATGTTTGCAGAAAAGTACTGGAGATTTTCAATTACTTCTAGCTTGATCTGGCAACTTGGGAGACCATGTAGATGGGAGTTGCAGGGAATCGCCTTGTGATATCTGGGGTACGTGAATGCATTTTTACTCCCAATCATTTAAAAGCAGTGGGCTAAAACAATTCACATTCTTCTAATTAAATTTTTTTGGTTGCAAGTTCTTTTTAATGACAATATTTTACCCTTTATTCCAAAATCAATGGAATGTTAAGTAGATAGTATTCTATGTGGCAGAAATTCTAAAATTTGTGTTTTTTTCAGGTTTATTAATGTGAAGCCCTATAAAGGACTTCAAAATATAGTTCTCACTGTAGTAATTGTTGAAAGACTTAACAGTTACTGGAGGCTTTTATTAAATTGCTTACGTTTGGTACTGTCTGAAAGAAAATCATTAGCACTTTAAATAAATATTGTGCTAAAATCATGACTCCAGTGGTTCCAGTTTAAAAACACTCAAATGAAATAACTTAGAAGTGACTGAGCAGAATGACACTTTTTAGGGTGCCTAATATGTTAACAAGTAGCATGGGTGTCTTTCATCTTCAAACAGATGGAAATGCTAACTACTGAGTCTCTCTCATAAATAATTCTCTCTTACTTAGGGAGGACAATTGAGCTTGAAGAAAGAACTTGGCTTACTTGACAGCAAAAAGACATTGGTATCTGATGCATGACAAGTCATGAGGTTGAAAAATACTATTCTAGTGATAGTCAATTCTTGCTGAACTCTTGGGTTAAAGATAGACCAGCACTTTGGTGGCTGATCATCTCATACATTTGCACAATATCACGCATGCAGAATTTGCTCTTTAGGAGATGCATGATACAAATGAGATGAATTCTGCAAGTTATCGACATTGGATTACAGAATACCATGAAGAAACATCTGGTCTTTGATACCTGGACTGCAAAGAAAACCTTTACTGGAAAGTATGGCTTAGATTTGCCTCAGTAGTTTATGACCTAATTCTTGCTGAGCTGAACTGGATGTGTTTAGTGTGAACTTGTTATTCAGCTGTCCTTCTTTCTGTTTAAACTGTTTAAACTCTGCCATTAATAATGGTAAAAGTTAAAAGGTACTTGATTAAAATCACAACTAATCAGATCCTACTCCTAGCAGGCCTGCTGACATCAAGTGACATTGTTTCACCGATCAAGAGAGCCTCAAAAATTCTCTAGCATTCATTTGACTGTTCCACAAAATTGACGATGTTTGTATGCTGGAAACCTGTTTCTAATCTTTTTGTCACAAACTGTTTATGCCATATTTTCCTTCATTAATTGATACTTCAACTGATTGCAGTTCTTAATGTCAATCAGATTCGTCTCTGTAAGAAGGTAAATAACTCTGTAAGTGGCAGTTAAGTTCTTGTACCATCAAAGTAATGGGTTATTCCATAGGTATACAGTATACTAAAGGAATAAATAAATTTTAATTCAATTCCATACAAATAAATTTTAAAGATTTCCGTTATGGTCTCTGCATATATGATAAAATGCAAAGAATCAGCGTACTTGAAATAAAAAGATAAGAAAAATTAAAAGCTTCTATGGAAAACAGATGCAGTAGTTAATAAACTGGTCTTAACAGATGGGAAATTTTGTCCTGGTGGTTAACTGAATTGAACATCCCTGATCATCACTCAACAGTCAGCTGTTTCACATTTAGATTTCAATCCATAAGCTGAGTGATTTTGAGGATTTCATGGCCTCTGAGCCAACACATCTTCTTTTTATAAGCCCTTTTGAAATTCTTTGTGAAAACCTCCTATCAGTCTTCAAATCTACCTTATTTACATGGTTAAACCTACCATTATGAACATGTTCAATGCCTGTCATCATTGAAATCCAAGGCAAAATTTAGCAAGGCCATAATTTCACCTTATGTCCCCACTCTAAGTGGATGTCCTGCTGTCATGAAGCTCTATCAGTTTGCAGAAAAAGTAGCTGGAACTGGGCAGAAATTTAGAGGAAAAAAATGATAGAATGTAATGAGTAAAACTCTTCAACAGCTTATGAAGAAGAGTCATCTAATGGACTAAAACATTCAAAGTCGAAAAATCTTCAGCAGGGCATGTGATTAATGAAGTCTGCCTTAAGAATATAAAATTAGTCCTGAGTTCTTCATCTTGATCCCACAAATCCAACTAATGTCTTCGCATGTAATTCTCCTGAATTGTGCAGCTGTAATTGTTCCAAACTGCTGATCCAGCAGTTTGTTGAAAACTAATGGCATGCACATCCTATATATCTAGAACAAATAACTTAATAGACACTGTGCATTTGTAGGATGTGTGAATTTTTATACCATGTCCTGGCCCCATATTCTGCTGAAGCAGCTTTCTTGTAAATGCAAGTCTGGCATTACTGTGTCATGAAGCTATTTCAGCATGCATAATTTGAACTGATGAAGATTTCAACAATCCCTGTCATAACCCAGTTTGTATTTCACAAGCAATGAGGTTTCATTAAGCCAGCTACTAGAGAAAGTGCCATAACTTTATTTCTCTGCCCTGAACGTCTTGATTTCTGTGATTTTGCTAAATTATTTAAACTGGATGCCATTTTCTTCTCTCAAGAGCTACGGATATGACTGGAATTAGAATTTTTCTTTTCCCTTTCTTCTTTCTCTCACTGTGTGACTGTACTATCACTTCTACGTTTAATACTAAGTGAAATATAACACATAAGGATGCAAGAGGATTACTCAGCTTCATATCAGATCGCAATGAAGATGATGTTATCTAAATTACTAGGAGAATAATTCATTAGGAAAGGATAATGGATATAAAGATATATGATCCTTCTGCTGTAATTGTTAAACTGTATGTCACACGCTATTTAAATGGAAAATACAGAATTCAAGTAACTAATTTGAAAATTGAATATTAAGGTATCTATTTATCTAAAGTTCAAAAGCCTTCAGCAACTGAACTCAAATAAGTACAAAGTATAGTTTTAACTTTTCAGAATATTTTATCCTTGATTTTTCATAAGCTGTATCTTTTTTAATATCTCTAGTTTGAAGAGACATTCTGGCTATGGAAATGGCATTCTGAGTAAGAATCAAGATACTGGTGTATGACAGACCTTTCATTTGCAGTACTGCAAGACCAGAAATTCAGAAATGGTGCTACACTTTGAAATTCAAGATGAAAAGAATAGCAGTTATCTGTCTGAATGTCAAAACCTGTAACCAATTTTTAAAGGATTCTAGTTGAAGAAGAGAATTCATAAAGCTAAAATGAAAGGTAGAAAGAAAGGAGTATAAGCAGTCATGGATTGTTGATGTGTGAGGGAAAATATGTGTTGAAAATATATTCTTGATGCAGAACAATTCACATTTCAATAGTAATCGTAGTGTATTCACTTTTGGTACTATTGGATATAGGTTCAAAAACTTCCACTAAACCAGCCTACAATTTCTTATGTGTATGATATCACCTTGCTTTAAAAATAGATGTTTTAAGCACAGCAAACACTTCCATAAACCTGGGATCTGCAAACCTGAGAGAAGGACAAATGTGAAATTCTACACCTGGGGAGGAGTTGCATGCATAAGTTTAGGTTAGAAGCCGACCTGCTGGAAAGGAGCTCTGTGGAGAAGGACCTGCATGTCCAGGTGGACAGCAGGTTGACCATGAGTCAACAGCATGCCCTTATGGCCAACATGCACCCTCTTGTGGGGTACATGAAAAAGACCATGGCCAGTAGGTCGAGGGAGGTTATCCTCCCACTCTGCTCTGTGGGGCCACATCTGTAGTACCATGTCCAGTTTTGGGCTCCTTTGTTCAAGAAAGGCAGGGAATTTCTAGAGTCCATGGGAATACCTTAGAGATGATGAGGGGTCTGGCGCATCTCTCTTATGAGGAAAGGCTGAGAGACCTGGGCCTGTTCAGCCTGGATAAGACTGAGGGGAGGATCTCATCAATGCTTATAAATATCTAATGAGTGGGAGTCAAGTGGATAGGGCCAGGTTCTTTTTAGCAGTGTCCAATTACAGAACAAGGGGTAATAGGCACAGACTGGAATACTGGGAGTTCCACTAAACATGAGGAAAAACTTCTTTACTTTGTGGGTAACATAGCACTGGAATGAGCTGCTCAGAGAGGTTGTGGAGTCTCCTTCTCTGAAGATATTCAAAACCTGCCTGGACACTTTCCTGTATAACCTACTGTGTGGAAACAGCTTTAGCAGAGAGCTTGGACTACATGATCTCCAGAGGTCCCTTTCCAGCCCCTATGATTCTGTGAAACTTGATGAGACTGGATTGGAAGTAAATCTTGCTTAATTTGGCTGTTTTTTCTTCAGGAACCAAACCTTGGAAGTGAAATATATACTTGCCTAGAGGCTTCAATTCGGTACCAAAACCCATCAGCAATGGTCAGATCTGGATAGTCTACCCGTCCAACACCAGATCCCACATCCCACAGGAAGCTCACCTTGCCTTTGCGCATTTCTATGGCCAAGAAGTCAGTCTGGATGAAAAATATAAAAACAGAAGCAATCTCATATTTTGATTAAAGAAAATTCTCCAGAACTCTTCACATTTCAGAAGGCATCAGAATGGGGCAATAGAAATTCACTTATCGACAATGAAGTATAAAAACTAACAAAACTAACTCTCACAGTGACTAAGAATGAGATTGTCTTTTCCCCGCTTTCCTTGATTCAAACAAGGAATCTTATGACAAATATGACAAATGACTTCTGCCAGTGATACATGGCATGTACGCTGCTAGACTTACAGAAATGTTGGTATTGTAGCAACTAAGAAAAGAATTTAACTCAGCCTAACATTATTTGTAAAACATCCATTGGATGGCAGAAACATGTCAGGATTGTAGACTAATACATGATGCCATCTAGGCTCTTCATTTTGTGTTAGATAAATAAAATATATAGTTCAAAATGTTAAAAATGTACTATTTTTTCCCATTTACTGAATTATTATTGATTATTCCAGAAGCCTGTCTGCTAGAGTGCCCATGGGAAACTGAATCATTCATCATTATTGTGCTTACAATCATAGTCTTGACATAAAATTATAATAAACTGGAGCTTTGACAGATGCAGGATGATTAGCCACTTCTTCCCCAAGGGAAAACCCACAACCAACCCCAAAATTGCTCTGGTTGTGCTGTGAATTTTAAAGCCCTGACGTAGCTCATGTAGAAGTCTCAGATTTTATAGCTAGTTAAAATATTAAAAAATATTGGCCAGTTATATTTTAGATGTCCCTATATTAATACCAAAGCAAGCGCCTAGTTTATCTTAGGCCCTCTACTATTGCTTTGAAGCCTCAAGAAGGGAAAAAGAAAAGCCTTTTTCATCTTCTGTGTTTGTCAGTTACCTGATTTGACTGAGCAATGCTGACATGAAAAGCAGAAGACAAACTTACAAACTTGGCACTTCCGAGGTAAAAAAGCAGATTGTCAGCAACTACAGTCTTCACATTGACAGTGATGGTATTGTATGTTCCTTTCTTTATTTCTGGTCTGTATGTTCGAATACAGTTGCCTCCAGAAGACACAGACACTTTGATCTTCAAAAAAAGTATATCAGAAAGAATTCAGTTTACTGCTTATTATTCAAGAAGTAACCAAAAGATGTTTCTAAATCATTATAAAAATATTGCCTTTTTTTTTTCTCCTTCATTACCATTTCTGTGCTACAAGTAGCAGGTAGTTGCTTGGATACGTACAGGAGGTAGAAATGCAATTTTCTTTTTGGGATTGTTTCTTATATTTTGATTAAAAGGCAATACAAACTCTTTCTCGCATTCAGGTTTGAAAGGATCAATTATATAGATCAAAAATAGCTAGAAGATACATGGGGTCTAACACAAGCATCTGGGGAATTCTGGCAGTGGAGATAGACTGTAAGTAGAATACATGGCCAGGAAAATATGCAGTACTTCTAAAGGAACCGCAACACATTGCTCTGGGGTAGAGAAGATGATCTATTTTTCCTTGTAATGTCTTTAATTATGCTAATTTAAGACACTTTTTAATAATTATTTTTAACCAACTGTTGTGTCTATCACTGTTTTCACACAGTCCCCAGTGGAGTTGGTATTCATTACTAGGTTTCATTTTCACCACTCAGGTGACATATGTATTTGGACACTTGTGCTAGTTTCCTCAGGCTCAATAGCACAGATGAAAACAGCATACTATTTGCTTTCATAATGCCGACATAGACATAATGACAGTACAATCGTATTTCGATTCTAGATAGACATGTTTATGTATTAGAGTAGATGTACGTAATGGTATCACCTCTTGCTTAGGGCAGACTTTGTCAAAAATGAGACCTGTTATATGACCGAACACACTATTTGCCCTGCTCAGAAATGCTGAGCAGGTAAGTACTTAGAAACCTTCAGACAGAAGATTAACATAAGAAGAAAACCATTGCATCACTATAACTTGTTCTTCTGTTGTGGGCAAATATATAATACACATGCCTCCTGGGCTCATATTCTGTAGGTTTTTTTTTCTCCAACTATTTTTCAGGAAGTTTCCTAACATACCATTTTTTCTCTTGTTATATTGGGTCACAAGCTGAATAACCTTAGTATTACTCGGCTGATCCTCAAGCTTAGAGTATTACTGAATTAGGGAGATGGACTCCAAACTCAGTAATCAAACTAGAAATACACTCTCAACCCAAGTTTGCAGACTCAGACTCCATATTCTCAGGTAATATAAGTTCTGTGAATTGAAACCAGGGACTTAATATCAGTGCTCAGTCATCAATGATATAGTGATTTTTCTGCTATGCTATTACCACAGTACTTCTTAAATAATAACTTTTTCACATACATTGCTACAGATATTATTCATTTAACAAGAGTGCATTTTAAATGAAGAAACGAAACACAGAGAAGAAATTATCAGAATATTTTCTGTTTATCTGAGAAATTATACTCCATTACTTGCTTTCTCTGCACATTTTTGTATTAGAAAGTATTCACCATGTGGAAAAGAAATAGGAAGGTAGAAAATAAAATCCCACTAATACTTAAAAGGTCATCTTATTGCGAAAAAGGCTTACCGAATTGGCTTGCTTCCGAGCTTGGTTTATCAGCTCTTTTATCTGAGAAATGTTTTTCCCTAAATTATCCTGAAGTTCTTTGATTGGCTTGAGTTTATCTAGCAGACGATCTGCTTCCTTTTCCAGGTGTTTTATACTGGAATCTGCATCAGCAACTTCATAAAAAAAGAACAAAGCACAATTTTAGAGTGGTGTCAGACAGTAGCTATAAAGTGTGATTAAAAAAATTCAAGAAAATACTGCACAGACAATACTCAGGCAATGTTATACGCTAATATGAGGTATACACAGACCAGGAAGCTACCTGAACAGAATTAGGCCATTTAAGAACATTTAGAATGAAGTTAAAGTAGCAATATAAGTAGATACAGATGTTAAACAAAGATTTTGATGTAGTAGCTATACTTCATGTCAGGATAATAGTAATGAAAATATTTACTGGAGCAAAATACAGTTATGAATGAAGTATTTACTTGTTTTTTTCTAACCCTAGTTTTTAAAAGATGCTAGTTTAATGAAAATCGGTTAGTTTCCATTAGTAATTTCTGCAGAAGTGCTGGAGGATTATAGTTAAATATTGAAATAACTTTAAGTTCATTCTTAAATTATCTATAATGGCAACAACAACAACATTTTTTATTCTGATCACTTAAAATTATCTGATAGCTTAAAATTATGTATGTGTATTGTAAATAGATTTTAAAAATGGCAGCAATATGTAAATATTCTCTTTTTTTTTTTCCCCTCAAGTGAAAAATGATTTTACAAAGGAGATTGTTTTCTTTGTCTTTAAGTTTCACAGAACTTTTTTGCCTTTCAACCTACAACTAGTAAACAATGCCTTCTCTTTGGCAGCTTTTCAGAAGATGTAAAGATTGCAGCACTTGACTAGTGTGAGGGTATGGAACTGCGTGGAAGACTGCTAAATGGACAAATCAGCACTTACCAGAAGAATGTAGATTGAATGGAAATAGTAATTATTGTAATTGGGTAATGCTTACAGAGAGCATGAAAGCCTGGGTATATGGCTTGAATTTTTGAATACTAACTCAGACCAACTTTCTTAAAAGAGTTTCATAAGTTAGGCTAGTTATCAAGCCACTTTGTCTCAGAGCCTTCAAAAAGTAACCATTTGAATAAGCAATGTGGAACACCATGCAGAAGCTTTGGCAGTAAGCAATGAATCATCATCATCTACTGGAAAAGGCACAATGAAAAAAGCAAGAAAGAAGACATACGTACTGATTTCTGTAGGCAAGATAGGGAGACAAAGAAAAAAGAAAAAACATAACATAAGAAAATGTTTTGAAGATCTAATCACAAATGTAAAATAAGTTAAGGGACAGGATTCCAGACCTGGCCTATTCTAGATCCAGAAATGCCAAGAAACTACTACATTTAGGCTACTTCCCTGTTATCACTACCAAGCCAGATATCATTACATTGTAGATCTGCTTATTGCATAACCTGCCGTAATATAACCACACTATTTCAATCAAAAACTTTTTCATATTGTCTAAACTACTTTCTGCCTGATGATTATATTTGGGGTTCACACATGTATTTCAATTGATGAAGGTTCAAAAATTTCTAATAGTAATACAGTGACAAATAATCATTGGAATTAACTATTTTCACTGGTACAGCTAGAACTTGAAAAGGACATGTATCCATAGAATGAGACTGACAATTTCCTATACTAGATGTTTTTAGGTGCCTAGGTTTGCTAAACTGATCACAACCTGGAAAGCACAGATTAGCTGAGAATTTGTCCTTCAGTAATTTTGTAACAATATTCAGGCTGTACATACCTACACAATATGTTCTCGTAATCTACAATAAAATGTTATGCAATTTGGAATTCAACATTATCCCTCATAACCAAAATGGAAATTGCTAAAGAAATTGTTCTATTTGATAACAGGATTCACTGCCAAAAAACCACCTTAAAAAACAATCTATTTTTATCTTTCTCCTTCTTAAGTGTCTTCCGTATTCTACCAGAAGCAGTAACTTCTATGAAAAAAGCCATTGCATTTCACCCAGAAGTGATTATCTGGTTGACTGAAGGTTGGGTTAGTGCAAGGAATTTTATGTGAATCAAGTAGCGTATTGTCAGTCAAGGACTGATTCTTTAATTATTCACCTATCTAGTTTAAAGACTAGTCTGTGGATCAGACCTATCCACTACATGTTCAACCTGCTTACGTTAGCTTTTTTCACAGACCTACTAAGAGCAGTTCCAAAGATTTAAAAGTCCTTTTTTTTTTTTTTAAATGCATATAAGAAGATAGAAAATAGAAACAATAGAGCTTCCTTTTTATCCCAGCATAGTAATGCTATAAGAGTGAAATTGTCGAGTGCCTGTTTCATTTTGGGATAAGAAATGAAAACCACAAAGTGAAAAAAAAGAAACCAAAGGCAAAAAAAAAGTCCAAAGCAAAAAAGAACTTACTGTTTTTGATAGGATCCTTCACAACAGCATTTGTTTTTGCCACATCATCTGCAAGCTTACTGTAGTTGTTTCTCAAGCCCAGGAGATTCTGGTTGAGGTCTTTAATCTGGGCCAGGACATCATTCGCAGTATTGTTGGCTTGTCTTGCTTTGTCTTTAGCTGCCTGTACCTTTATAGCTGTGTCTGTAGGTTGAAAAGGACAATTAAATGACTGCCTGGAGTACAGACGTTGACTTCATACATCTCAAGAATAAAATTGGGCAAAAATTCTACCATCTTAAATTGTGTTGTGTAGTTCTTTACTCTTTAGGATCTCCTAGTTCGCGTGTAGTAAGACATTAATTGTATGTCTGGTTTACAGAATCTGATCCTCTATTTTTTGAAACTACGAATGCTCCTGAAGAGAAGAAAACACCCCACAGTGAAGTTGTGGGACTTACAGGAACATTCTTTGCCACCTTCTTCCTGCAAAACTATGAAATTGCTCTTGGAATTCCTTTCCCATTGTGTTCTCCAATATGTCCTTGTGTCCCTCAGCCATAAGAACTTTTTGGAATGCAGCTCTGAAGTTTGGACACCTCTGAAATGACCATGTAGCAATAGTGCCACTTGTCATACTGACTGGGGCTCCCTGTTGTAGTCAGCACAGTTAACAGACAGTACTGCAGTACTGGGAAAGCACAGGAGGATGTGTTTGTTTCCCAGTTCTGTCTAAGAGATGGTTGATAAGAGTGTTTATACCAAGATTTGCTTGAAGAAGAGTCCATGCTCCTGACTGTATGAAGACATGAGAAACCCAGATATTATCTCCATTTCAGGAGATCAACAGTGTAGGTTTCCAAGCAGGTATGTTCTTCACATTCTGTGGATTGTATGATGCAATCAAGCCTTGGCCCAGAGAGAAGACAGTGCTTCCTAAGGCTATAGAGAATTGACAGGTTTGTCCCAAACCCTTTTTACTTTCTTGAGCAAAAGCATATCATGCCTGTGCTCCAAACTACTCCACTCTTATTTCTGAAGTTTTGGCTTTGAAAAGCCCCCAAATACAGTACCATCTTGAATACACAACTGAACCTTTAATTAACCGTTATCATCACCAATACTGAGAAGTGAAAGAAAAGAGCTCTCTGATTGCCTTTTTCCACTTTCTTTTTTCATCTTATCTAAGCATCTGAGTTCATTATTACAGGTTGTACCCCCTTCTGGCAGAATGGAAAATGGAATTACCTTGTTACTTCCCTCTATTTGTTGTACCAATTATATTTATTTTCAATCTATACCTCCATGTGTAGGTCCTTGTCTTAAAGGTGATCTATCCCTCTATCTCAATTTGATTTTTTTAAATTTTGTTATTTTATTTGGCTATTTCTGTAGCATAGACACAAGAATTATTAGTTTAAGCTGCACTCTGTTTCCATGAAACCTTGAAGAACAAAATATATGACAGGGTCATTTTCTCTCCTGTCCTGATTGGTTATTTCCTTATTGGATAACTAATTTACTGTATTTTCTTATTCATGCCATTTATTTTCTCTGAATTTCACTCTGAAGACACATCTACTTGCATATGAGAGTGTCCTTGTCCCAAGAGCAAGCACCCTCTAACTCTAATCTGACAAGAGCTTATTACTTTGCTAATGGCTGCATATTTCATGTATCTTTTACATGTTTCATACTCAGTATTCTGTCTCCTAAGGCCCACTGTCCTCCAAGGTCCATTTTATTTGACTGAGACATCTATCTGTGCACAAGAAGAGAAACAGTCACGTCAGCATCTGTGGTCAAAACCCAGGAAGTGGCAAAAGATGAACATGACATATTAAAGAAAATTCTTGTGAATGCCTGATTTCAAGGATTACTACATCCAAAACGTTTCGGTTATCTGAAATCTTGAAGACAACAACGTGCAAGATGAATCATTTCTCATGCCAGATTTTTACTTGTAGTCTGGACCTTCCAGACCTTCACAGATCAGAGAGAATATATTTTCTTCATAAACTTTTGTTGATGCACATCTTCAGCTTATTATAATGCAGGGCCCCTTAGAGATAAAAGCTGTATCAAATGACTGATAAAACTTTCTTGTTTTCTAAAAAAAACCCATTCCATCCATTATAAGAAAAATACATTGTAGCTCACCATCTCTCACCATCACAACACAAAGTAGTTAACATCCCAGTACTTTAGGATTTTAATTGCTATAACAGATTTTTTTTTTTTCTGGAAGTGGTAGATAGAACTGTAAGTATGCTGATTTTTTTCTTCAAAGTCAGAAGGTATTTACTTTCCTTAGGTTATCATAAGAAGCATGCTTCATTTTATACGAGTTTCATAAATATGCTTTTCATGTTTAAAGTAAAGACTGCCTCAGGATGTATCATAATTCATGAAATTCTTATTCTTTCTGAAACCAATCTTTTACAAATTACAGAAATGTGATACCTTTTACTGTGCCAAAATACAAATTTATAAAGCTATCTGTTTTCAGGCCAGTTCTCTCTAACATAGCTTATCTGTGTCTTAGTACAGCAGCCCATGGTAAAGTGGACAGGACATGGACCAGACAAAAAACCAGACGGATGTTAGGTGATAGAAAATGATGAAACAGAGCAGGGATAAGTCAAGCCTTGCAGTAGTTTTCCACCTTACCATTAGGAATGGCTGAGAGCTTCCCAAAGGTTTCATTCAAAGTTTTCAGGAGAATAGAATTCTTCTCATCTGCATCTTTCAGTCTGTTCTGCATGCTGTCCAGGTTATCTCCCTTTTCTGTAATAACAATAGTCATTTAATGTTAAGATATTAAATAGTGTAAGTAAGTCCAGTAAATCCGCTTGTTGGTATCAACGATAATATTTTCAGTTTAAGTTCCCTGCTTCCATGGTATTTAAATGCTTTAGTTCGTTTTACTGCTGTATATTTATCAGAGTTTTTTCCTAAGGTGTACGGAGGAAAGTAAAAAAATGGAAATTATAGATGAAATTATTTACTCAGACTCATAAAACGATCCACTGGAAGATTCAAGTGTGAAGTTTAGTCTCTTAAAGGAGTTTAAACTCTTAAAGGAGTTGCCCGAGACAAATGATTTGAACATTGTGTGGAAAGAAGTAAGACTGATTATGTCAGCTTACTGCTCTACTTAGAATGACCAAGACACAGTTCTCATGTGTCTTCTCAAAAATAACCAATGTTGACATAATATTTGGGGAAAACACATCATATCACCCTATCATTAATATGAGGAGACTACACTAACAACACATTATTATAAAAGAAATATATGTATATATTTTTGGAAAAAGTCCTCCTAATAAATCAAAACAGTTGTACATTATAGACTGTTACAAACTGATATTATCTTTTATAGATAATTTCTGTTCTTCATTGATTGCTTTGAATAAAAATTATGGAGGTATTTTTGGAATAATATTCAGTATTAACGATAATTTTACAAACTCTCAAAAATGAGATTCTAGCTAAGCTTTACAGCTATTTAAACTGACATTATTTCAAAATTTTAATGTTAAGTTTGGCACAGAAAATGCTTAATGCTTAAACAACTATCTTAGGGAGCATTTTTCAACATTTCTTCATATCAGTATGGAGCTGTTTGGAACTGACAGCTGGTTATTTATTACCTTAAAGGCATGCCTTGTTGGGAAACTAATTTAACATCATGGTGCTTGATAGCAGAAGGAGGAAAATAGCTTGTGTAAAAGTAGTTTAAGATACAAAGTATGACAGTGACCTTCAGATATATGACAGGTTACTGAAACTAAACACATGGGTTTTGGATACATATTGAAGTAGGTACTGGGATAGGAAAATATACTGGAGAAGAGTTTTCTCAGTGAATAAGTCACATACTTGTGAAAAACAGAAAGTATCACTTTTGAATAAGGAATAATAAATTAGACGTATTAGACCTCCAACAGCATCAGAGATGTAACCCTTTGTGAGAGAATAAACTGAATAATGGGTTAAAAATGGAATTGTGGTCCAAGTTCCATGGATTCTAAAAGAGAAAGGTTTCTTAAAACCAGATGTGCAAAGAGCAACCTGAAATTAGAAAAATCAAACACAATGCATATTACCTTCAAGAAATCATTAACTAAATCTTCCAAGGCTATTTCCAAGACAGAAATGTTGAATAGAATGCAAATGAGAAACATACTTTTGTTGCTAGATCCTTTGAAATGCCATTCAGGAAGAGCTCTTTTTGCCTCATTTAAATCAGAGCAAGAGTCCGTGTGTGCCTAGAGGTAGGTCTTAATTCTTGCAAAATGCAAGGAATGGGACATTGGTGTGAAGTGTGAAAGGCACAGTTAACAGTAGAATGAAGTTGGGAAGAATCTTCCATAATCCTTCTCCTCAAAAATATTTCTAATTGATAGTTTTTGACTCTGCAGATAAATGAAACTACTACTAATGTGATGTTAAACTAGGTTGAACACATAGGATTCTGCTCTTGAGTGCTCTGAAACTTTATCTGAGTTAATTCGTTGTTAAGTAATAATACTGACAAAACTGTTTTAACTTCCTCCATTTAATTTTGAAAGCACGGTCTGCCTGATATTTCTTTGGTGCCTCTGGTGGCTTTTAGTAATGCTAGTGTTTATAAAGTGTGTTAACATTCCTGACATGTTTGATTAATTTCAAGTGGTGGTATAGTAACTTTGTTGCATTAAATTAATATAAATTAGCTCTTTTTCTCCTCTTTACTCTGCCAGATTGAACATTACAGTAATTATCTCTCAGTTATATATTTGCAGAATCATGCTTCCCCACTTCTGTTTTCAGCTATGTAACCATAACAGCAACTTTTACGGATTTTATTAAGTGAAGTTTCCCTAGAACTCTTGACTATGAATAATGAAACTTAATGTTTAATATTTTTTTCTTTAATTCCTCAAATGCACAATGTTTTTAAAAATATTAAAATAATAAAACCATAAATAAGTGCCTTGAGAGAGCTTTTCATGAAAATTGTTTACTTTGCACAGTGATCATAACATGAAACTATATTTTTAAGTAAATTTCCCTACTGTAACCCAGATAGCCTCTTCCCTAATTTTGAGCTAGTTTTGTCTGTGAATCATAAACTGAACAGACTTCACTTCAGGTTTTGCCCATCCTTTAATTATTAGCATTGATGAGGAATGCCAGAGCTGTAAGTTGAAGGCCTGCGATCCTCAAATTAATCATATAGACGAGGTAACATATGGGCAGCTACAATGTAAATTTTTGCAAAATGTGTAGCTTATCTGACTTGGAAGAGGTTAGTGGGTCGGTACTGAAAGATGCCTGGCACTGTCAATTGACATTAAAGCGTTGGTTGAGAAACATCTTGAGAAATGTATCTATTTCCTGTTTCCACTTGATTAGCTCTGCACGAAGACAGCACAAGATGCCAATCAACGTACAGATTGTTTTTTTTTTTTTTTTTCCAAATCTAAAAAACTGTTCATGCATCACTAAAACTAAGCCCTAAAGGGTAAGGAGGATCCTGACTGAGTTGGCAGGTTTTGGATGTGGTGCTCAGGGACATGATTTAGCGGTGGGTTGTTAGAGCAGTATGGTTAGATTGCGGTTGGACTTGATGATCTTGAAGGTCCTTTCCAACCTGAGCAATTCTACGACTCTATGTATGAACCTTGATATTTTCTGACTTGGTTATCATAAATAAAGATTTTAAATTTCTGGTTATATTTCCATGATTAAACAATGCATTACAGAATAAGTATAATCCCTTTTCCTTCTGAGTGAATAAAATAAAATGAATCAAATTAAAAAATCCTTACACTCATGTTTCATTAAGGAACTTAGTTACTTACTGTTTCTATGCAGTGATCTATTTTTACAAGAGACAAGTTTTTGCAAATCTGCACAGAGCTCACATGTATGTGGCATGGGTTAATTACTGATGGCATGTCACCACTGCAATGTGAGTGGAAACAGGAATCTTCTGAGAGCAGGATCAAATGCAGTTTTCCAAGAGACTAAGAAGGTATCATAAGGCCATGTTGCCCAATGCATGCTCCCCAAAACAAAATAAGGGTTGAAATCTCTTGAGAAGCTACACACACAGCTGTTTTTACTGACTGGATATTGCACAAATTAACTGGCAGTTACACACATCCCTTTCTATCATGTTTGTTTTGCTTCTTGCAAATAGCAGTCTTGCTCTCCTCGATCTCATCCTATCAGGAGGATGAGGAGTGACAAGCTAAATTTTTAACCTGAAAATGAGCAAGATTTACAAATTAACAAGGGAAAAGGATGTAATTAGAGAAATATGGCTAATGATAGTTAACTTTTTAAAAAGACTCTTCTCAGTATTATCTCGTGTACAAATATAAGATTGAATATTTTGTACAAATATTAGGCAATAATGTACTGAATGCAGTATGCCAGGCCAGCAAAAATCCAAAGCAGAGGGAAATACACAAACAAGGTATATAGCTGCGCTTATCAGCTGGAAAATGTTTTGGCTAAAAATATTCACTTGTTGTCAGACAAGACAACACCCCTCAACTTGTCAATTCTGAAGCAAAAGAAATGACAGGAGTTGAATTTCAGTGACCACCTGACACAGTCTCCAGCTGAAGCGGTGTTTTTACATCTTATTTTTACTTTTCATTGATCAGTTTTGACAAAGCCTATATATCGCCTCCAATCTGCACTGGGAAAGTATATTTTTAAAACAGTAAATTCAAAACTATAAGGAAGAAAAATTGCTCCTGGCAAACTAAAAATCCCTGAAGGTATAGAGAGAATGAAGCTGACAGGCAGTAGCATTCACTCATTTGTAGCCAAATTTTCAAAACTCCTTCTTAGCCAGTGCAGTACATACAAATTTTCCTACTTCCACCAGGGTTATTCTTCTAACTTTTACCCCCACAGAGAATGGAATGATTAAACCTCCATTTTAATGGCTTCTGTCAGAAGCTTTGCTTTGTAAGGTCTGTTTCAGTAGTTTTCAGTAGTAATATAAAGCATTTTCATGATTAACAGCTGTTTTATACCTAGTGTAATTGACCACAAATCAGGGGAATGTCATAATGTAGCGAGAAAACACTCTCACCTCTATCATATCCAAGGCTGGATTTCTGGAGTGTACATTACTTGAGATTTTCATTACTTTAACTAATGTGTTACCTGTAGTTCAGGCAGAGAAATTTTAAACTAATGATCACTTCTGTCTACCAGGTCATTACAGAGTGCTCATCACCCATCCTTCACTTTCAGTAGAGACAATGAACAGGGTGGCTTTCTAAGAAGTATAAGAAAATATGACTCCTTCTGTTAGTTCTACACTCAAATCTCACTTTCTATCCTGAAAACAAGGCATCCAGAGAGATTATGTTCATAATACTACTCACTTCATCACTTTGGAGAAAAAGTAGGGTGAAAAAACAATCTGTTTTTTTCATTTTATCCTTATGTATGTATGTGTGGGTCAAGATGTGGAGCGTGGCCATGTTTTATTGGTTGCAAAAAGGCATACATTGATAGTTCAGAATATTTGTGTATATGTTCCATATACTAAATCTAAATCGTATCAGAGAACATTAAGAAAACTCCATCTCATTAACCTTCAGTATGGGTCAAGAGCACAGACGAAGATCTAATACTTACACAAAAAGCACTGCTCCCTGGTTACATTAGGATTGCTTTATGAATCTTTAGAATGCTTAGATCACTTCAGAAAAATGAAATAGATACCAACTGAAATTCTCACTGGACTAAAATGGGAGAATAACATCATTTTTTCCCAAAATCTCTGAAGTATTGTCTTACTGAGGTTATGTCTTTTTTTTTCAGGGTTAAATTGGACAGACCTCTGAGCACACAGCACTGATATATATCCAAGTACAGACATTTTGATTTTGTCCTTGAGAACAGGCTCTAAAGAGCACACGATTACTCTGACGTAACCACCCATGGAGCGCACGAAGTTATAGACTCCACTCTGTGGTGTAGAGAGGCAGTACTGCCTTTTTAGTGTGTCCTATACATCAGCCATGGCAAGTTGGTGCAGCTTACTTTCCAGCAAAGGGCATGAGCAACCTCCCTATTCTTTCCACTTCAGCCACGTTACTTAAACTGCTTGCTCCCATAATAGCTATATGATTTTCTGAGACATATTTATTGAAACATGCTGGCCTTAAATTAGTACTGAATCTGGTTGTAAAGTCACAATGAAGAGTAATCTAAATATTGATCAAAGATTTACTTGTAAGTGTAGACAGTGATTTTCTCCTTAGAGCTACTAAAAGAAACTAATGTTTGTAACTTTCAAACTGTATATGATATAGAAGTGTAATTGACATTATTAATAATTTTGTCTTATGACCTTACTAAACATTATGTTGACTTGTTAACGAGCTGATATCCTAGAGCTGCCAGAAATAAATGAAAGTGAAGTAATAGCCAAATTATGACTATATTATATGGATCTCATTTTTCATGCTGTGTGGTTTTTGTAATGCATCTCCCAGAAGGCCAGTGAAAATTATGTATGTTAAAACCTGAAAAACTAGGCTCCATTATAAAAATCTGTATTGTTTCTAATAAAAATTATTTTTACCTATTGTAGTATGACATGAAAGCTTCAGGCATCATCTCTGTGACAGCTAAAATCTCAACCTCGGATGTTTACTATATTGTGTTTTTCTAGTTCTGGTTCATGAAGCAAACGTACCAGCTTAATTTTCAAACCCTGTGACAAACAAGAAGTTTTGTATCATGGCTGTTTTCCTCCCATCTTTTTTTTTTATTATTTCTTTGATGCCCTAGATCTGTTTTCTTACCTAAATGAACAAGTGCTATAACTTTATCTGTAATTAATTCCATGTTAGTCCTCTTATTAGACACAATAGCTTATTAGCACAATAGCTTCAGCCAACTGAATCAGATTAAAGCATAGTGTATATAGTATGAAAAGATTTTTGCAAGATTAAATTGACTGGAGACAATCTTTTCAAAATATATACTAAAATAACAGTATAAGAGGGAGGGGATTACATAATACTAATTTGGAATAAACCACCCAGTTATCAACTTGCACATATTCTATCTAGACTAATAGGAAAATTAGTCCATATTTGGAAGAGTGACCTTCAAAAGTAGCTGTATGGAAGACTCATTAATTGGTCTTCCTCTAAGACTTTAAAATAAGAGTGGCACAAGCACTGTGTCTTCTATATATGTAAAACCAAGGGATCAAAGCAGTAATGTGTAATATTTTTCATAAAGGCACATGTGTGAAACTCAGAATGCTGGCCCGCTTCAAAGTGGATAATTGTATCATGCTTATTTCCCCTCAGGTTGAGTTGAAATGAAATATTTTTCAGCTCCTTTCTAAAACTGCTGCACAGAAAGAAATGTTGAATACTGTTAAGCAGATGCTTCATTAACGCTGCAATAAGTATTTTCTAAGAAGACCTATAAAACAATCTGTCTGGATAAAGATGCAAGAAATAAACAGCTTTTGCTTGCAAGATTGTGCAACAGCTCAAATGATCACTGAATCATAGGCACAGAACAGATGTCTGCCCAAAGATAATTTTTCTCCTTCTGACCAACAGTTGTTCCTCGCTGACGTTTGTCTAAGCTGTTCTCAAAGATTTTCGGAGGTCAAATCTTTCTAAACTTCTCAGGCAATCAATTTCAGTGCTTCTGTATTTTAATTACAAGAATGATTTTCCTAATATGTGATATGTAATTCATTAACAGCGAAATTTAAGATATCTTATTTAAAGAAACCTAGGCAAAAGGGAAGAATATTACAACATCCCTACTGAGTTTTCTCTTTTTCAGTCAACAGTTTTAAATTATTTCAATCTTTCTCCTCATCTTTCCTTCTGTATGCTTCCACATAATCTTCATGATGCCTTCAAGATTTTGCCAATAACCTCAACCTTCCAGAAATTCAGTATGCAGGACTGCAGACAGTAATTTAGCTAAGGCACACTCTGGAAGGATTGTTTCATGAGTTTTGGTCAGCCATGCTTCTCCTATTCTTGCATTCATCTGTGATATTTGCCCTTTCCACTGTTATCCAGCATGTGGTCCATGCTCGTCTTCAGTCTCATTCTATGGAACTGCTACCCAGGGAGTGGATCCTCAGCCTGAATTTCTGTAGCTGGGCATTCATGTGTGCATGAAGCACCTCGTTCACAGTGCCTGCTGCCCTACTTTCTCACACTGTAGCATTCACCAATAGAGCTCTCATTTATTGAGGAGAAAATACTCAAATACATTATAAACAGTCTAATCTGAAGTATCTATCAGTTGTTACATCTCACCAAGCAGCAACATTCAAAATCCTGTGGGTTTTTTTTTGTTTTGCTTTTTTGTTTGCCTGTGGAAAATATTGAATTGAAATTTCTGCAGTAAGTGCAGAAAAATGAACATGTTTTATTTTCCTGCAAACCAAAGAATTTGGTTTGGGTTCCACAAACATTATAATTTGAGATGCATCTACCCACATCTTAACACTTTAGGAACAAATAAATACTTTCTTGTGTGCGTGAAAAATCATCATTTTTCTCTGGATACATGTTTTTAGTTTTGTTTCTGAAGAGGATAGTTAGCAATCACCTCCCAGTAGCATATTTGACTTCGTACTGCCTCCCTATACTTCCTTTTTTTCTGGCACAATCTCATAAACGTCCTAAAGAGGTGAATTCTCTGCAACTGGCAGTGCAAATCCTCCTGTATTAACAAGAATAAAAATTTAGTCTTGTGCTATTTTTCTGGTAGAGCATTTACTAAATCAGAACCTGTATTTCCCTTCCTCATTCCCACTTACTCTCACCCTTACTGTAGTCCTCAGGAGAAGACTAAGACTCCATCTTAGCGTTCCTATCCCAGAAGTGGACACATCTCCATAACTCCCTGGGATACTTGTCCCAGGCATTATGGATGTGGAATAGAATCTTTTTCAATTGATACATTGTTCAATTTTTAAAATAGAAAATGAACTATACTTTTTTTCTACTGACATGGCTTATTCACACTGGTAACAAAGCAGCCACGCAATATTTTTCTTGTATTTAATGAACCTGAATGTCACGTAATATACATACCTTTAACATCATTTTCTAGCACCTTGGCATCACTAAAAATCCTGAAGCTTTTCTGAAGAGAGCTCTTGGCATCATCCTTCAATGATCCTTGAGGACCAGATGTCTGCAGAGAAACAAACAGTGTCATACATACGGGAAAGGCTGAAGTCATAAAAGATGTATGAAAATGATCTAAGGGAACAATCACTTAAACTTTAAATGAACATCAGTGTGGTCTTAACCACATCTCACTGGTGTTACATTGGTTTTCACAAGACTAAAAAATAATTTTCTCTAATTTATTTCCTTTGTTTTTACAGGAAGCCAGTTCTCCATTGGAATACCAGCTATTACTTTAATAACAAGAGAAAACGTTTATATCATCAAAGAAACAGATTTGACTCTAGAAGCAGAACTTTGTCTAAAACAAACAAGCAAAAATCTTTCAAGTTAAACATGGCTTTCTTCTTCCACCTACAATATTTCTCCCTAGGAGTAGCTACAATACTTTTAGAAGGCAGACTGGGTCTGATGCTCTAATTCTAATACAGAAAACAGTCTTCACAGATAAATTCAAGATTTGTAATTGCGAGGTCAGCAAAGTGAAGATGCAATGAAGGAAACAGAGTTTAAAAAGAGGGGCAAACGGCAGTTAATCTGAAATAGTTTTACTACTGAATAACCACCCCACTATCTATCATGACATTTAAAAATCCTTCTTTTGAAATCTCTCTTCAGTGCAGAGATTGATCAACTGGTAGTATGATTTTTCTAATTTAGATTAGTACTTTCAGTTGGTAGGAAATGCTCTAGGTTCTGAACCAGTTACTGCTCAGTTTGTAAGAATGAACTCAGGTCACATATTATACTGAATACATTTCTTTGAGAATACTCTTGACAGGCAGATAACATTCTATATTAGTCACGGGTCAGCCTTGTTACAAGTATGTAATTAAGAAGCAGCTAATTTTCATTTTTCAGGGCAGATACATATACTCAGAAATGAACTGTGTGTCAATTAAATGACACAGTTATTAATACTATTCATTATTTATAAAATGAGCAAGAGGTCATATTTTTCTAACTGCTGAATCATTGTTTTTCAATGATATTTTAAGGAACATCTATTGGAATTGTTGCCTGTTTCTCTTTCTTTCAAAAAATCTTAAAGAATGCTTTGGAAAACATCAAAATTCAGATGTTTTTTAAGGGATATCTCAGGGAATAAGTAGCCTAATGTCACTGGGATACAGCTATCAAAGATTCCTTGTAGTCATGTGGGATGTAAATTTATGTTCAAGTTTCATCATGTGCTAAATGATTTTATTAAGCCTGGACCTTATGACTGTCAAGCTCACTTGAACTATTAGGCTGTGTATGCAAATTCCTCTCCACATCAACAAAGGCTTTATGTTTAAAAGATCAACAAAACTAGTTGTTTATAAATTTTATCTTTCTTACCTAATATAAGTAGCACTGATAATACATAGGTCACTCCAAAAGTAATGCTTCCTATTTATTTCCATGGAAACCACGATGGATACAAAGAGCACGATAACACTATTTTATAGAGCAAATTCTCAGCTACAAAAGACCAGCTAGTTAAGTTAAAGATTGCTCTTGAAGAAAGAATGCGTGGCCAGATTTTGTGGCAGATGCACCTGTCTAATCAGATAACACTACTGTAATTTTCCTGTTAGAATCAGAACCTGGGTCCATGTGAGAATGGACTTCAAAAGTAATGATTGTTATTACTATTAAATCACCAGGCATGGATGACTGGCTGTTAAAGCAGTTTATATTCAATAGAAAGAAGCTGGAAGGCCAGATTTGCAATGCAAAAGCAAGTTCATCAAATCAGGGACAATAACTGAGTCCAGACTGGCAATTAGTTAGAAACAGATTTCAGCATAAACTCAGTACTAAAAAATCCCTTCAGAGGCGAATATACTCACACTGATTAAAAGCTTTCTTTTATATCTATTTTCAAATAATTCTGAAGGGGGTGATTATTCAAGAAATTTGATGCAAAACGTATTTTTTTCCACCTTTTTTTTTTTTTTATGGATCGGGAGATGTTGAATTATGATGAAGACAATAATGAAAAAAGTAAACATTTTCTGGCTGTGTGAGGTGAACTTGTGCCCAGCTTGCAGCAAGTCTGGATCATGCTGAACCCCTTTAAGATTTAATAAGACCGACAGCTAAATGATTTGGATATTGTTTTCTAAATTTGTATACTTGATGTAAAAATGAAAAAAAAAAAAAAGTAAAAAATGATTGTGATTCAAGGCGTATTGGAAAATCACTGTTTCCCAGGAATCTGAACTCTGACTTTGTCTATACGAGAATGTATATAAACTGGGGACAGTAATTTCCTCACGTTCTTCCTCCCTCCACAACCCCCATCCTCCCTGTAGAAACTCTGTGCATCTTGACTGTTTGTAGCATCTTGTGGCTGGAGTGAGATCTCATTATGTATCCAAACGATGCAATCTCAATCTTGGTTTAGAGACATAAGTGCTGTAATAATGAGACAAAACAAAATGCTGCCACTGAAACCGTACATCATCCTTCATGGACTGTTTTGTCCTTTCCATGGGTTAGCAATAATTCTAACAAGGTTTAACAGCAAAAGAAAAACATCCATCAAATTACAGAAAAGCTCCATGATTTGATAATTAGCAATAATTACAGGTAAGGAACAAATTTAAGAAGAAATATGCCCTTGGACTTTCTGGCATTTCCTTGAATCTTGAACTCTGTTCTTTTCAAATCATTTTCCTTCTGCAGGAGCAGAAGAAAGATTTCAGCCCACAGCACTCTTTTGGGATGGAGCAGATCTCTCCAAGTCTCCCAGGGATACCTGTGTGAATTACCGACTTGCACATTATCAGGGAGAAGATTACAGGCTGCAAGTTTTTTTTTAGCCATGGTCACAGCATTCCATGGAGACTCCCCCATCAGTACATTCTGGGCACGGTCTGAACACAGACAGAAATGTAAGCATGAAGTAGGTACTATATTGGTCACTGAAAGAGGTGTAGCTCCAAGCACGTATGTAAATCCCCTGAGGTAGTTTTGAGGATTATGTATGTGAATTCATCTCTGTACTTACAAGCTATTTTGTAGACATAAGCCCTAATTTATATCAGTTAAATACAGTTCTGCCTTACTCTTAAAATAAAGGTTTGTTTTTTTCTTTTTCACATACATTTACATTCTGAGAACTTTTCACCTCTGTGAGAGTTAAGGTTAGTTAATTTTCACCAGTCCTGGCTACAGTTGAGAATTCCAAAGTTCCAAAGCGTTATGAATGGATTGCATCTCAGGACATCCTCATGTCTTGAGGAGGATTGCTAGGCAGCTTTATGCTGTTAACATGTAAGGAAGCCTAGGGACCCAAGACAACTGCTAGGGTCCCACTACAAATGGAGTGAGAAGAAAGAAGGAAGTAGAACACTATAACCTACCATATCACCTGTGGTACCAGTTACTATTCTAAAAAGCCTATGAAATAAAAATAATTTGTCAAGATGTATTTTAGAATTATGATTCTGATCTGTAAGACGCAAGTAGGATCTGTTAAGATGACTCCACTCTTCAGTCAGTTACTGTCTTGACTAAGTAATGGGATATTGAAGCAGCCCCAAATGCTTGAGATTTCTCATCTGTGATAAATTTATTTTTCTTTTAAAGGGAAGAGCAAATCCATCATAAAAAGCTTGGGAGGAATTTTTCTGTCATATTTTTAATATATTTTTTCCCCAGTCATTTATCAGGTTTCCTGTAATCAGGATGGATTTGAAGCATCTTTTTGTTCATGCTTTAAGCAACATTAGCTTAATTTAAAAACAAACTAATCTTCCTATTAAAAACAAAAATAACTCCACATTCAGAGATATCACCGAAGTTTGCATAGATCAATCATTCCACTGACTTTCAGGGCAGAATCTAAATCTCAGCTCAGTACTTACCACTGCTAGTTTATGCACCAGTTTGCTACTTTTGGAAAACCTTCTCCACACTGACCCAGTGCTATCATTTACTATGAAAGGTTGGGCTTGGTGATGCATCTGCAAGCTTCTGGAGATCAGAGTCCTGTACAGAAGGCAGGCATCCACAGTTGCTTTCATAATAAAGAGAACGTGGCTCCATTTTCACAAGGAGAGATGATTATCTCAGCCTTCAGCACCAGGACCCAAAGAGCATCTACTCAAGAAGGAGGGGACAGTTTCTAGAGCCTGCTGTTTGAGTGGGCTCAAATCCACAAACACTGCCTACTAGGAGAGTGCTTGAACTACAGTGCTCCAGAAAGCAATGAGGCACTCCTCCAGCTGAAGCTCAGACTGAAGTTCCTCAGGGCCCTCAGAAAGAGGGAGCCTGATTTACTGATTTTAGCAGTTAAGCTTTTCAAGTAGGTGAACAAACATTGAGCTCTTTCTATAAAAACAGACCACACACACACACAAAAAAAAAAAAGTGAAAGGATGACTGAGCATCACAAATATCCGCTAAATTTAGCCCCGAATCCTAACACGATTATTTACCAAATAATGTGTAAACTTTACCATGCTGTGCAACAACATGAAGGTAAGCCACTGATTGCTACTTTTTACATGTGTTTACATGTAAAGGATGGTAGCTCTCTCCACTTTATTCTTAACTAACTCCTGTTGCACATATACAGCACATAAAAAGAACAGGTTTCTTCATAGAGAGGAGATGCTTAAAATCCCTCCTGAACAATATCTTAGTGTCTTTTCTTGCAGCTCACTTGCATCATATTGTCCATCTCTTCACCACCAACCCTTTCAAATTATCTATCGACTTTCTCTTCGTGGTATAATCAGCCAGTTCACCATCTGATATAAGCACTTTTGGAGTCATACTGTAATTGCTTGCTTTGTTTCTTGACTGCTATATGTGTCTTTTTTTCCTAATCAATCCTTACAACAGCTTTTTGCCTTACTTACTGTGAGTCATGAAAGGAACAAAGGATAGCTATCTGCATTAAATTCTAATGTGTACAAAAAAAAAAAAAAAAAAAAAATCCAGAGGTTCTTATTTACTTCTGCAGCATAATTAGCAGTTCCAGCAAAACAAATGTTTTCAGAGAACTTGTACACGCTAATTTGTGAGGTGACACTTTTTCCTTTCAAGAGAGAAATATAGTAATTAATGTTATTTGAAATAGAATTTGACAATCTAAACTATCTAAAAATATTTATGTATTTGTGCAACAACTAGTTTGCTTTATCTCTCTCCTAAATGTGGATCTTTCCAGCATGTTGGTCCTTCTAATATTCTTGCAATCCATTTGACTGAAGTAGCTCTCTGCAAGACACTTCTATGCATGCGCAAATGCTGTTACTGCAATTTGTTTCTGTTCACCTACATGCTTCTGTATCAAATACAGGGTCTGCCAATTTCATATCGAACTATTATTTCCATGGTTATTTTTTATCTATATGTCTGCAAAGTGCATGTCAGTTGCTCTCTGAACAACTTTCACAAATAAGCCATTAACACCTTCAAAATTAGGTATAAAAACAATTCTGGCTGTGCTCAGAACATTTTCTGCTCACAGTAAACATTTGATGGAACTGGGCTCCTCAGTACAACTCAAGCTGCAGAGCTGGCTTTAGTTTAGAATCCTATTTTTAAAAGTCATCTCTGTTCTCTCAAAAAATGTGCATGTCGTACCTCATATTGAGAATATGGTATCTCTGTGAAAACTTACAGAGTTCACATAAGAAATTGTATATTTTTTTTATAAATAAAATTTTCTCCATTTCTACAGTTCTCCATTTCCAGAATTCTGCTGAATGCATACAGTTCATCCTCCATGCAGAGAAGTTGAGTGTTTTCTTAGAACTAGAGGGTTAAAAGTTAATTAAGTTATGGAGTTATTTAAATGCATACAAAAACATCTGTTAAATATAAACTGGCCTTATCAAGTATCACATGACCTAACACTGCTCATTCAAAGCCTTCTCACAGTAGCTGTTGGCTTGATCCATAGGCAGAGACTGAAAGCTAGAAGGCAGATGGAGGAAGAATTACAAAAAGGAAAAAAAAAAAAAAAAAGTAAAGTATGGGATTTATGGACAAATTGGGATGTAGTTAAGGTACATGTAGCTCTGGTAGGGGCATACTGTTCTGAACTCAACACAAGGATGTGTGGTGGCAGAGGTCTCCCAAAAATGACAAAATACGTAATTGGGAAAACGTTCAGGACAGTTTCACTGACAATCTAAGCCTCCTTCCCAATTTACTTATTTTTCTTACCGCTTGCATAGCTTCATTTGCAAGAGCCTTGGCTTCCTTGGCAACTTCTTCAGCTTCATCTATGTAATCCTTGATGTTGGTATAGGCATTGAAAGCAAGTGTGGCATTGAAAGAGAGGTTTTTGGCTTCAGCAAGGATTCTGTTGGGATATAAAAAGTAAACATACAATTGCTGCTATCAGAGCTCAACAGAATATAGTAGCCTAGTTTTTCAAACCCAACAGCCCTTAGTGCTAAGGGTATTTCTAAGACATTGTGTTAGAGAGCAATGCTACATTGGGAATTTCAGGAGTTATGGCATCATGGGTTTCACATACTTCACATTTTATCTGTGCAGAAAGACATAAAATGTTTACTAACAAGGAGGTACTGTGAGATAAAAATAGATCAAATACTGCAGTACAGTGCTTAAAACTATAATACAAATAACATATACATATATACATAACGTAGGCTTATAGGTTATGTGTTGAATCAGGCAATTCACTGAATTCTGCGCTGTATGAACGTGGGCAACATCATTATGAGCATGTTTTAAAGCCAACAGTACGAACCACTTAATTTATGGTCTGGCTTCCAAACACAAAGATCTCACTAAACCAAATCCTAAAAGTTAATTCTGCTTATCAAAATGAAAAATACAACCAATAATGATCCATACTGAACAGAGTGTTCCATTTACATGAAACACTCAAATCTAGTAAGTACAATTAAATTAAAAGGTAGTACACACAAATATTTCCTCGTGGAGGTATCAGAGCTCAGCTAACTCATTTTCAGGGAAATTTCTAGACACTAAGATAGAGAAATCACTTTTCTTGCACTCTTTGTGTGTGGTATATTCAAATATTATCTACAAAGAAGTACTGCACACACACAATAAATTTGAAGACGTCTCTCTCAAAATACATTACAGCCTGCTGGCTATGATATGTTCCCTGAATAAACACTACATAGGTTCAAATTCCTACTTGAAATGGACAAGAATGGATTTTTGCCTCTGAGGGAAATGCTCTGGCTATTGAGGTGCATGGTAGTGTAAGGAAGGCAGGGATTACTTCACCTGGATGTGTTCCAGCATATACAAAATAGTCACTGAGACAGAATATGTGGAAAAGAGGGCAATTCATTCTCCAACCTGGTAATTCATCTATTCTCTGGAGAACTGAGATAGCTGGGCTCCAATCCTTGCCTCAATGAGCATTTAATTATTTCTACGAAATGCAACAGGAAAAACAAAGGCGATGGAAGGTATTTTCCCTGGACTTCATGTGTAGTTAACAGAGGGAAATAGACTCCTTGCCACATGATTGAGCTGCATCAGCATCATTCCTAGAAGTGCCTTTCTCCTTCCTCAACTACAGATGGAGCTCACTAGGCTATATTAAGTTTTTTGTGATACTGAGTTAGAGAAATGGGCAACCTACAATAGCTATCTAGGTAGTAGCTAAAGCACTGCTTAGAAATATGTTTCATAAGCCTTCAGGTTAGGAGGGAACTAAACTGAATTTTCCACAAACCAATGACATTTATTCATCAGTGGGCTATAAGGCATAAGAGAGAAGCTTATACTAGTATGTCTTTGTATACAGGAAAAATAACAGTCTTTTTTTCTAGGTTAACTTCATGATCTGTTCCCTGTTCTAACTCCCAACGGAACATCTTCATCATCAATCAATATGCTGTTTAAAGCCTTAGGGGGTGTTTTGAGAGTAAGATCTCTCCCTCAATTTCTCTTATAAGATGAAATGGTATTTTTCAGCAAATTTAGTATTATCTGAAAGATGCCCAAATGCCAGTTGTGAGGACAGATGCATTTTTGAATTCCTAAGACAGATAGATAGACACTGCATATTCCTGCAAAGTAGGGCCTTACAGTGCATGAACTAAACAACTTTATCTTGATGTACGATGACAAAAGACCTTGGTATTTCTTTCTCCTTTGAGATTATGAATCTGATCACACTAGAAATTTAAAGTTTTAATAATTTGCTTTTAAAGATAATTTTAAATGTCCTTGATTCTGCATTCTTTATTGCATACATAGAGAAACTGAAGGTGATGTCTAGATCATATGGGAGTATACATGGTGTTGCTACACTACAGTAAAGAATGAAGGGCTACACTAAGCCTTAAAGGGTATTAAAGTGCTTTAAATGTTACCCTAAGGCCTATGTTAAGAAAGAAGCACATGTGAACACGCATTAAAAAGTCTATTTAAGCAGTCAAAAACCTCTATCTCAAAATTTGCCTTGTCAACATCTCATTAAAGAGGCAAAATACTTTTCATGTTTTCTCTACTTCTTTGCTTAGTTCCTCCCTGTCAGCTTTCCATGTATTTGGATATTTATATCTACAGTAGTTGGATATGGCACTAGTCATCTACTTTAGGTCCAGAGGTGCACAACTGACATTTGTCATAATCAGACAGTTCATATACCATTTACAAAAGCCACTTTCTTCTAGAAATACTACCCTTTAAATCCTTTCTACTCACCTATCATTATTTTATGTACTCCTTAAAACATAAATTAGATTATCTAGAGCAGTGCGACACAGTATACGAAGCCAAAAATTTTACAGAAATCAGACTCTTTATCAAAGATAATTGTGCCTTTTCCTCAAAATTGCAGAGGCTGACAAGAAAAAATGTGTCTGCTCACAAGTATTTGGGATGTTAAAGTCTCAGGTATCTTTAAAAGATGTAAGCAACGATTCAAAAATTAAAGACCATATTGTTGATCTGGAGGACTGGGGGATATAGGGATAGAGCACAGGCCTGCTGAAAAGGACTTGGGGGTACTGGTGGATGGCAAGCTCGACATGAGGAAATGGTTTCAAACTAGAAGAGCAGAGGTATAAATTAGATAAAAAGAAGAAGTTTTTTACAGTAAGGGTGGTGAGGCACTGGAGCTGTTTGCCCAGGGTGGTGGTGGATGCCCCAGCCCCTGGAGACATTCTAGGTCAAGATGGACGATGCCCTGAATAATCTGATCTAGCTGTAGGTGTCCCCAGTCACTGCATGGGAGTTGGACTAGATGGCCTTTAAGGGTCCCTTCCAACTCAAAAGATTCTATTATCTTAAAAAACAAAACCAAAAGTTTTTATTCATGCAGTGCTTTTCTAGAACTATACTGGGGAGAAGTCCAGGACACAGAATATCCATAATATATTTGTAAATTTTAGAGCTGCAAATTACACTTCGTTTTTATCATTTGCTTTCTTAAATGCAGAAAATCAACAAAAAAAAAATACACCCCCCCACTCTCTCCCAATAAATGAAAAGTACTCTTTCCACTCTTTCCAGGAAATTATATTCATGACGAGTTATAAGGTGTCATTCTTACAGTCCTTTCCACCTTGAGCTTGGCCAAATAGAAATGAAAATGTCAAATAGAAAAAAAATTTCTTACCTTCTGTTTTTGGAGGGCTCATTTCAAGTTATTCATTCATTTTGAAATACCTAAACCCCAGACTTTTACAAAAGACATGAATTCAGCTCTTCTGACTGAATTGTATAGTTGTGAACTCACATTGAACTCTGGATTCTTGTGTATTCTCAATGACAGATATCAAAGTCTGAAAAGAATGCCCTTCAGTTTCTGTTAAGCAATCTTACAAACGTGCTTTATGATTTTACCATCACCAATGAATGGCTGCCTTACCCATCCAGTACTGCAGATGATTCATTCAGCTGCGCTGCATGGTTCTCAGCTTGTAATACCTTTTCTGGAAGCATTTTGTCTTGAATTTCTTGTGATAAATCGTCTATTTTATCCTTCAGCTGATCAGACATTGACTGTATCTTATCTGCAACACCTTCTACATACTGACATAAAATGACATAAGTAAGACCTGTAAGTATCTGAATGCAAGAATTCTGTAGCCCTTTATACATTCTCCTTTTAAGATATTACCTCATAACTTACACATGCATTAACACTTGAGGGGAACTAATATGGGAAGAAAAAAGGAATAGTTGGACTGGAGAGCAGAAGAGAGACAAAACAGTATACCAAAGCTACTTGCCTCTCAAGTTATTATTTTACAATTAATAAATTGCAAAGTTTAAACACTTATTACCTCTAATTTGGATTTATGTCCTAAATATAGATGCATACGTAGTTATACCAATTCATAGCCATCCTCCCAGTAATAACTAGCCAGTGACAGAGGTTTCATGTTACACGATCATCTGATTGACTCAAATGTATTCTTGAATATTAAAATACCTTAGTAAGAATTATGCTTTTGGAGACCTGCCATTTCTGTCTTAATAAGATGTCTCAAATTGTTTTTCTTCCCATTTCACTACCCAGCTTTTTTCCATTCATTATAACAATTTACAGTGCAAGATGGAAATATTTTCAGAACCAGCCATATCTATGTATAGGTAAGGCTGCAAACTCCATTGATGAAACTTTTAAGGTAAAATTTTCAAAAACATTATGTCAAATGAGAGTGCAATGCACTTATCTCTCTGATCTATCTAGATTTAAAATTGTTGCCACAGGCAAGAAATTATTTCTGAATTTTCCTTCTGATATGCACAGGTAGTTTTGGTGCAGATAAATCTACATCTAGATCGCAGAGTCACCACGAGACTATGAACAGGTTTGCTGCATCTGCAATTCTAATGACAAAGTCAGTACCACTTCTTGTAAAAGAAGATAGATATAATGAAAAATGATGGGCTAGCTCTTTGTGTAATCTAATGAATCATTTAAATCTCAAACTTCATCATTTCTATATACCAGGTTTGATCTTCTGTCATAAAGCAATAGAAAAAATGATTCCTTCAAATGCAAATATTCTAACATTGATAAATAAAAAAGAAAAATTAGGTGTTACTTTAATTAGATACTTTGTTTCTATACTAATTGTACAATATTGTACTGTAACTGATTGTACTAATTCTCAAATAAAGATGATAAAACACCTACCTCTACCGCTAAGCTGATTTCATTTGTAAGGTTGTTGGCTTCATTAAGGATATCATTCCCTTCCTGCAGACTCTTCTCAACACCTTGCCTGCCGTCTTCTACAGCTTGCTTCTTTTTCTATAGGATGTATTCACACCGATCAAAATACGAGTGATGAAAGTGATGCCAGTATTTGAAACCAATACAGACTGTATTTTGTCACCATGCCATAAAGGTCAGACTTCTGGAATTCTCTGGTCTTCCAGAGCAAAGACAGTAACAGCAACAGAGCACATTTAAAGTAAGACATCTTTCTTTCTTTTCCTGTCCCCAGCTTTGTATCTCCTCCCTCCCACACGGTAGGTTTTTCTGTTGCTCTATTATAGAAGTTACTGACTGCAGTACTAGGGTAAAATGAATCAAAAAGTAAATAGAAATCCTAACCTTTACCCAGATGTACAAGCTTCTCATTTTGACAATTAAATACACTGAAGTCATGAAGGCAAAATTTGTCAAAGTATTCTGTTGCTTTCATCTTTATGTCCACTGTTTTTTCACTAAATAATGAATGTAAAAATAAAAGATGATGGTTTAGAAGAACTTTGGATTCTTGATTTTCCAAATAGTAGAAATACTGCATATTGTGTAATAATGGTGATTTTCTGACTAAGTAACTGGTGATTTCCTGTGTGAGATCCATTAGGTATCAATGATTAGCCTAATAGGCGACCACATCATTCTAGTCTAAAGAGTACTGTGATGGCTTCTTGCTCAAACCAGGAGTAAAAATAAAGCAAAAAAAAAAAAAAATCTTCTCAAAACCACTTGTTTTGGACAAGATCGCTGAAGAGGATGTCTCCATGCATTTTCATACTGTGATACAGAAAATATTTTAGAATCTGATATAGCAGGAGGTAGTTTATCCAGACTTTCTCCCTTCATCTTTGGGAAGGAAATGCAGAAAGCAGAGATATCCTAATTTATGTACAGCACTGTATTTCCTTAATTCAAACAAGCCCACAAATCTCTACTGAGAACTGAGATCTTGGAACTCTAACCCCATCACTGCACATGAGGTGAAAGCTCATCAAGATATAAACAGAGTGGAAAAATTTATCTTCATTAAGTTGACTCTGCTCTTGATATCTTGGTTAAATGCTTGTTAATGTACAGTATCATGTGCTCTTCGAGTCTTTGCAATTTAAATTAAATCAAAGGTAGACCTCTCTGCTATGAGGGAGATCATTTATAACAACTACTAACTATAAAGGATAGAGTTCGATTAATTACTGTGTAATATCTGCATACTCTTCCTAGGGGTTGGAGAGGAAGATCAAAGTGCAAACTTTCTGGGAGTAAATATATGATAGCAGAGATTTTAATTGAACTCCATTTAGATCTTGTATGAACACTTATACTTGGATGAATTTAATCTCCCCTAGAATAATAAATTCAACAGCATCCTCCACTCAATGTTTATAAGCAGTATGCACTACTTTGGTAAAGAAAGCTGTCAAGGAATTCTCCTTTTACAAGCCAATTGTTTCCTCATTCTGAAGAATACGTTTTCTTATATTTACATCAGATTTAGTTATATTTGAATAATATTTTTGTTTTACTTCTATTTTTTTGTTTCAAGATTTAGTTACAAAGAGTTCATGCAAAGTTTCAGACTTTGATCAGACACTTACTTACTCAAGGACACAGCTTGTCAGCACTCACCTCTACCATGGTCATGTTATTTTGGTTGACTGCAGATAAATGATTAGCCTCTCTAATTTTATTCATAGCTTCTCGTAGCAGATCTTGAGCGTCGTCAGCTTTGGTGTGGTAGCTTGCTAGCTTGTCCCAGACTTCATTTTTGAGTTCCTCATTTTTCTCACTGGGCTCTCCAAATAATTTCTTCACTTTTTTCAAAAGATCTTCTGCATTCCTGCAATACATCATAACTCATAAAAATACTGAATTCATATTCCCTACACCTAATAATCAAAATATTCTTAATATCACACAAATGAAATAGACTTTAAATTTCACAGTAACTTTCAAGAGAACACATGCTTAATGAAGTGGAATGATAACTTAAGAGTGGTTTTTTTTTGGGGGGGGAGAGGAGGTAAATTGACATTGTTAATATCTGATAGTAAAGTAAGGTTTTCTGAAACATTTCATTTATTTGCATTAATACAGCATGTGACATAAAGTGTATGAGACAGACAGATTTCCTTTTTATGACCTTGCTTTGCAGCACAGTACGAACTGCTTATCTAACCAGTAATCTAACTCAAAACAACTCATTGGTTCTGCAAAGCTAACACTTCCATTTTGACCTCTTAGGCATTTTACCCTCTGCTCTGTCTAATGAAATACAAGTCAAAGAATCACAGGGGTTGGAAGGGACCTGAAGAGATCATCAAGTCCAACCTCCCTGCTAAAGAAGGTACCCTACAATAGGTCACGCAGGTAGACGTCCAGATGGGTCTTGAATATTTCCATAGAAGGAGATTCCACAACCTCTCTGGGCAACCTGTTCCAGTGCTCCATCACCCTTACTGCAAAGAAGTTCTTCTGCATGTTTGTAAAGTTCCTATGTGTAAGTTTGAGGCCACTACTCCTTGTCCAATTGCTATGTACCACCAAGAAGAGCCTCACCCATTGTGAGTGCCTCCCACTTCCCTTTAGATATTCATAAATATTTATCAGATCTCCTCTCAGTCTTCTTTTCCTCAGGCTGAATAGACTCAGGTTACTCAGTCTTTCCTCATACAGGAGATGCTCCAGGCCCTTTATGATCTTTGTGGCCCTCTGCTGGACTCCTCCTAGGAGATCATTATCTTTTTGGAACAAGTGAGCCCAGAACTGGACACAGTAGTCTAAATGTGGCCTCACCAGGGCAGCGTAGAAGGGGAGGATCGCTTCTCTCAACTTGCTGGCCACTCTCTTTAACGCACCCCAGGATACCGTTGGCCTTCCTGGCCACAAGGGCACACTGCTGGCTCATGGTCAGCCTGTTAAACACCAGGACCCCCAGCTCCTTGTCCGCAGAGCTCCTATCCAGCAGATCATCCCCTAACCTGTACTGATACATGCAGTACAAGTCAATGAATCTGCTCTGTGTATTTCCTTGTTTTCTGTACTAGAATTTCAGTGTGACTGGACTGTACCATATCTCCTGAAATACTCTCTTTTACATTCAAGCTGTGCTACTTTCACCTGATATCTTCCTAGGAAAGAACCAAACTATACAGAGTATTTGAAGTATTAGAGGAAATAATCGCAGGTCTGGCCTAATAGCTGAAATGCATTATGGTCTGGATCCTTCAAATCAGTATAAGGGAACAAAAGAAATACTAGAAACTGCTGATAAAATGTTTAAAAAAAAAAAAAAAGGCTGCATTTATATGAGACACTAAATATTTTAGAATCGTTCTATGAAGAAAGAAAATTATCTAGGACAGAGGCCTATAAAATCAAGAGTAGCCTGGATAAGGTGATCAGCTGTCCAATGACTCTCCAAACACAAAAGTGAAAATATCAGGAAAAAAGGTTGAAATGCAGGAGGCAGCTGTTAAAAAGAGTATGTGATAGAGTTATTCAATTCACTGCTAATAGGAAACTGTATATAATAGCAGTTTACAGTAGCTTAAAAGCCATCAGACAAATTCATGGATGAAGAAACCACACACACTAAAGAAAAAAGCTATTCAGCACATCAACTAAAGAGGCAGAATTCTGGCTCACAGCATCGTTCAGTAGAAACTCAATAACGTTTATAATATTATAATACTGAAATATTATAAAATATTGAAATATTTATTTCAGAAAAATTAGGGTCTAGAACAGAAACTTGTATTTTTAACATGCTATCTTTACAGAGAAATTATTTACTAATATGTCATTTTAGTACAGAAAGGTAATCAGATTACAGACTTGATTTAGAAGGATTGAATGAAAACAAATGAGGAAAAAATCTGGAAATGGAAGAGAAGTTTTAACATCTCTGAAAGTAAGAAGCCTTTACTTCATCTATCTTCCTTTCTTAACAGAGACCAAATCCTGAAAATTAGCCAAGCAGAACACAGTCCCTGCTAAGAGATAACTCATCAAAGAATAAAGACAATTAACTACTTCAAAGTGATAAGGAAACTTGAGGAGATATTCTAAAATAACTATCTCTAATTGTGTCTGTAAACCGTACATTTGAGTGTATTGTTCCACACGCGTGCATGCACATGCATATGCACACACATAGTTTTAAGAATGATTAATTTTTCTTTATACTTTTTCTCCCCAAAGAATGCACTCAATACACTATCTTACTACATTACTTAAGCAGTCTTAAGTCATTTTTCTTCAAAAAGCAGTACTCTTAAAAAAGAGTAATAGACAACACTGTCTAGTGATCTTTCCTCCCTGCCCTATAAGTTTACTATCAAAATTCCCTGGATTTCACTAACTGCATCTTTAAGATACAGTCATAACACCTTTATTGAATTCAGTAAATATTTTTATGTATTTCTATTAAAAAATGTATTCCTTTGCCAGGAAATGAAAATACACAGAAGAATGGCTAGAGGGAGAGAACATAAAAAAAAAACAAAAACCAACCATTGCATTTCCTGCTCTAGCTGTTGGATTGATTTCAATCTGGCCTGATAGTTTCACATTGGCTGTAGCGTTTGAAGACTAAAAACATCATGCTTGAGAGGGTTCCCCCCAGTCTGCCCTAAAATTTCAGACAGCACTTTCTAAGGTTTGGCTATATTTTTCTCAACCCTCCTTTTTCTTGGCTTATTTCTGCGCTGGAGTAGAAAACAGAAAAAAAGGCTCAGTAGAATCAGAAGTAAAAGCAATAAACCATCAGTGAAGAATACATTTTCAGTATACTCTTTCTCAAGAAAACAAAAAGTTGAACTTTCAGAAGTATAGCAGAAATACCGTACTGGCAGGGTTTTTTGAAAATTATCCAGTTTAACGTATGAGATAGGCAACACAAATCTGATTCTATACTGCTTAGAATTATTAACCTGTATTCCACTTATAACTCCCTGTAGCATGTATGTACCTGATAACTGGCATTTTCAGTTCTGAATATCTCTATCCCAATTTTCTGAGACACTCTTTGCAACCTCACTGAATGATGTAGCAGCTCATTTGAATGTCCTGCTAGTTGTTTGCTCGGGTGAAGTGCTAAGCAATGCCTAACTCTAGTGTCAACGGTTTATGGGCATTCGGCCCAGTTCCGTGACAAATGGGATGGGGGACCCACGGACCCATGCCCTGGGAAAAAGGGAAAAGGGAAAAAAGGGTAAGGAAATGGGCCTGAGAGCAAAAACCTCTGAGGAGAAACAAACTAATTTACTAAATAAGATATCGGAATGCAAAACAACACACTATAATACAATATAATTACAATTTAAGCTGATAAATCCAATACAGCGAGAGAGAATGTCCAAAAATCAAGGTAGGCCTTACTCTACTACCGACAATAAGACTGCTGGGGAGCGAGGTGCTACCAGGACGAGAGACGGGCGGAAAGAGAAGGGGTGAGGTCTCGTGATCTGCAAGTTTCTATCTTTTCCCTCTGGCCGGAAATGGTAACAGAGGAGCAAAGTCCCCTGGGAAATGTAGTAGTCCTTCTCTTCTGAGAACCAGGTACATACACTAGATGATGTTATGATGTGGAATACCAACAACTGAAAATCACAAAACCATGACACTCTAGGAATAAGCCTGGTGTGACTGATGCAGGATAGATTCATAGAATTTTAACTTCAAACCAAGCTTCTCAATTAGATAAGTTCTCAGGATTTTTCATAGTGCTCTATAAAGAGCTGGCAAGAACTATATGTACATATAAATATGTGTATAATTTTTACAGATACAACAACCACCACAATCTGGGCTTCTGAACTGTGTCATAGAGATGGAATATCCCATCTATACAAGTCTATGTATGGCAAAATACATCTTTTGAATACCCATACTACTGGACAAACTTTACAAGCAGATAATATTTTTATTAGACCAATTTGCCTTCATCCAAACAAACAATAAAACAAAGAAAACACGAAGATTCCAGACTTTTTTTCCGAGATTTTTGGTACTAAAATTTTTGTCAGACATAAAGTAGAAGCTAAACATAAGAAAAAAATTGTTTAGAATTTTATCGTAAAATTATTAGTATATGTGGAGCAAAGAAGTAATCTTGTAGGAATTGGTTTCCACATACGTAAGCATTTCAAAAAATGCAAGTGCTACATTAATAGATGTAAATACTAGACTGCTTTTCCTCACATTTCTGTAAGCCTCAGCTTGAAAACCTGGTTAGAATGGATGACAGTTACAAGAGTCAGATATTATCACTGGGAGGCTGAAGTCCGTGGTCTGTCTACTCACTTGAACTCATCTTGAGCTATTCTTTCCTGCATATTCAGTTTTTTACTTCTCATCTCTGCAACCATTCTGTCGGCCTCACTCTGCAGTTCTGGGAGACTCTTCTCCAAGGTCTTGTCCGGGGTTCCAAGCGTCTCATTCAGTCTTATAGCATCTTCATTTACAGCTGTAAGTGGGCAAAAACCATGCACAGATTGGAGTTAGTAAATAAAAGAGAGAGAGAAGCCTTAACAACTTTAATGTCAACTCTATCAGCAAGTCAAATGCAATTTGCAATGGTTATTCCTGCTGTGAAGTATAAAAGGTGGTTAATCCCGTGAACAGTAACAAATGAGATATGTCTCATCAAAACTTTTATTGTAGCTCTCTTTTAAGCACAATAATTACAATGAAAAAGATTTTATATCCAGTTTAAGAAATATATTCCTCTTCTTTTCCTCCACTCAGAAGAAAGAATTTGCAATTAACATTTGAAATAGCAGAAGATAACCTGGGATATTGCTCATAGAATTAAAGAGCAAACAGTGAAAACGAGATTTTAAATTACTTTTGAAGAACTTCAGAATATTTCATTTTTAGCATTCAAATTTAGCAATCTGAAGAAGAATAAATGATTGGGAAATCTGGAAAAGAGATGGAGGGCAGAGGAATGAAAGTCACCCACAGAGAGCTCGTGTTGAAGAGCAGATACCCAGAAATGGACAAAAAGGGTGAAGGATATAGCTGTACATATGGTATCATAATCAAAAACTGACTGAAATTTTTCTACCATAGCACACTATAAGATATTAAATTACACAGTTCCAGAAATAAGTGATTTATGACAATCAGTTCCATCTGCAATTTTTAAAAAGCACTTCTGTCTTTCCATAGGCAGCAGGCTTCCAAGTAACTCTACTTACTTCTTTGAAATAAGAGTTCCAGGTTGCACAGGTACTTCTGAATATCTTAAATCCTAAAATGGAGAAATCAAAACCTCTCTTCCAAAAATCAAATAAATTACTATTTCATCCACACATCTTGTAGGTTTAGAGCAAATGATGAAGAAGAAAACTTTGATTTTATGATGTTTTCATTTTGCTGGTGAGAATAGAATAGAGATCTTTAACTAAAAGTAGTTGTGTGTGGGGTACTGAGGACTGGAACAAGACTATAGTTAAACATAAATGGATCACAGTTTTTTTGTGTGTACTACGTTATGAATCATTACTGAATTGCCTCTGGCCAGAAATAGGGATATTTTCACTTTTTTTCAAATCTTGAATAAATAAATAGTAATTTCATCTTTCTGAATATTTACCTCAAAAGAGAAAATGGGCATGTTATTCTCAGCTTTTATTAGGTTCAGGAAAAATGATACAATGTTTATCATTCTCTTCCATTCTCATGTTCTCATAATGATCTTTACTTAATCTTAGCATACTGCAAGCTTCCCAAGCCCTGTGGTGTTAAAAGATCTGGATGTACTCACACAGAAGTACATGAAGAAGAGCAAAGTTGGGAAAATTCTACAGATCAAAGGAAAGCTATTTGACTATTGAAAAATAATTGAGAGAGGTCTTGCGATGACATCAGTCTGCTCTTTGACTACCCCAGGATGAATCCCATCAGGCCACGTGTGCATCCAGATGGAGCAGCAAATCACACACAAGATGGCTGGAATTTTTTTGTTACCATATTTGTGGTTCTCCAGCTCAGGGCTCTGGAGGTCCCAGAGGCCGTCACTGGTGTTAAAGACAGAGGGAAAGAAGGCATTAAATGTCTCTGGTTTGTCTGTATCCATATTTGTGAGGTGACTATCCTCACCAAGCAACAGGGCAATGTTATCTCCGGTCCTCCATTTTCTATTAAAATATTTTTAAATAAGCCCTTTTTGTTGTCTCCTACAGTATTGGCCAACTTCAACTCTAACTGAGCTTTAACTACACAAATTTTCTCCCTACAATGGTGAACAGCATCTCTGTATTCCTCCTTTGTTATCCAACCTCACTTCCAATGGCCATATGCTTCCTTTCTCCACCTAAGCTCTAGAAGAAGGTGTCTGATCAGCCAAGCTGACCTTCTGCCTCATCTGCATGACTTCTGACATTTTGAAATTGCCTGTTCCTGTGCTATTAATCATGGAATCATAGAATGGCATGGGTTGGAAGGGACCTCAAGGATCATCAAGCTCCAATCCCCCTGCCACAGGCAGGGCCACTGACCTCCATATCTAATACTAGACTAGGCTGCCCAGGGCCCCATCCAACCTGGCCTTGAACACCTCAAGGGACAGGGCATCCACAGCCTCTCTGGGCAGCCTGTTACAACACCTCACCACTCTCATAGTAAAGAACTTCTCCCTGATATCCAACCTAAATCTTCCCTCCTTCAACTTAAAACCATTTTCCCTTGTCCCGTCATTATCCACCCTTTCAAAGAGTTGGCTCCCCTCCTGTTTGTAGGCTCCCTTGAGGTACTGGAAGGCTGCAATGAGGTCACCCCACAGCCTTCTCTTCTCCAGGCTGAACAAGTGCAGCTCCCTCAGCCTGTCTTCGTAGGGAAGGTGCTCCAGCCCTCTGATCATCTCTATGGCCCTCCTCTGGGCCTCCTCTCCAACAGCTCCCTGGCTTTCTTGCACTGGGGGCCCCAGACCTGGATGCAGTACTCCAGATGGGGCCTCACGAGGGCGGAGTAGAAAGGGACAGTAACCTCCCTGTCCCTGCTGGCCATCCCTCTTCTGATGGAGCCCAGGATACCATTTGCTTTCCAAGCTGCAAATGCACACTGCTGGCTCATGTTCAGTTTTTCATCCAGCAGGACCCCCAGGTCCTTCTCTGCAGGGCTACTCTCAAGGATTGCTCCTCCCAGGCTGTATATATGCCTGGGATTCCTCCAGCCCAGGTGCAAAACCTTGCACTTTGCTGTGCTGAACCTCATTAGATTCACCCGGGCCCACCTTTTGAGTCTGTTGAGGTCCCTTTGAATGGCATCCCTTCCTTCCAGTGTGTCAACCACACCACTCATCTTGGTGTCATCAACAAACTTGCTGAGGGTGCCCTCAATTCCATCATCAATGTCACTGATAAAGATGTTAAAGAGCACCGGTCCCAAGACAGACCCCTGGGGGACACCACTTGTTACCAGCCTCCATATGGACATAGAACCATTGATCACCACCCTTTGTCTGCGGCCTTTCAACCGATTCCTTATCCACTGGGTGGTTCACCTGTCAAATCCACATCTCTCCAATTTGGAGATAAGGATGTGGTGGGGGGCCACCTCAAAGGCCTTGCTTGAGTCCAGGTAAATGACACTGGTCACCTTGCCTTTGTCCACCAATTCTGTCACTCCATCATAGAAGGCCACCGGATTGGCATTAAGTACCACACTGGCATTTAAGTACCACATTAAGGTGTGGTACTTAAAAAGTGACCAGCACTGATGAACCCCAGAGCCTTTAAAAGCAGTTTACACAGGCACCTTTATAACTAGTTCCCTGAGCAGCCTAGTCTCTTCTCATTCCTCTTCCTCCATGGTTGAAGATTTGGTGGCAGTGTTTCCTCCTATCACCAAAAATTTTAAACTCAATTACTTCATGGCTGCTATGGCCACCAGTCACTACTTCTACCATGGGAGTAAAATGAAGGCTCTCCCTAGCACACAGTGCCTCCAACTTAGGCACACTATCCTACAGCTTACCACTGGTGAGTCTGGTTTTATCCCTTTTCCCCTTCAAATCTAGTTCAAAGCTCTATAAACCTCAGTTAGCCCTGCTAACTCCTGTCTAAAAAGCTTTTCTCCCACTCTGAGAAAGTTGCATATCACCAGTAGTCAGCAAGCCTGGTGTTATGTAGACCAATCCATGACTGAAAAGCCTGAAATTCTGCTTTTGGTGACAACAGTCTTGGAGCCATGTACTACTGATCAGCAAGGTTTGCCTGTTCCTTTCAATATTGTTCTCTGCTACTGAAAGAATAGAGGAAAAAAAACTACCTGTGCTCCATATCCTTTAATCAATTGCCCCAAGGCCCTGAAGTCCCTTCTGATTGCCTTTGGACTTTGTTTTGCTTCTTCACCACCAACAACATGAAAAACTAGAAACTAGTAATCAGTAATAATCAGAGGACTGTATAAGGCTAGTGGGTTTTCTAATAATAGCTCTTACCCAGACTCCATGGAGTCAGTAGACTTCCCCATGGATCAGGTCTGGATGGCATTTTGGCCTTCTGTTCCCCTCAGCAAGGAGTCATTTAGGTCAACAACCCTTCTTTTCTTTCCTTGATGGAAGTCATCCTGATATGGGGGATAGGCTGACTAGCCCTCAGTGATCCCTCCAAACTATTTATACCAAAGAATAAGGTTGGTAAAAGAGCACATCATGATAAACTAACTATGAATATTTTTAGCCAGAAGGTTATTATGAGGTTTGTAATTATCAAAAGAATTCTGAAACTGCTTTCTATTCAGAGTCTGTGTATACATGGGGACTGCTTTGAAGATGCATGGTAGAAGGCTTATGTTGCCATGGGAATGGATGCAGTGATTCAGGAGGTAACTTTCAGTCCTGTGGCCCTATATTTAATCTATTCTTAAAATGTTAATTTGGCCACTAGGCAAACACATTGATTTTAAAGTCTTTGTTTACTTCTAAGATACTGCATTCACCCCTCAAAATCCCTTAACTCTGCACTTCCCATGGTTAAATCTGTTTGAGAAAACTTTTATATGGGCTAGAAACACTAGATACAAAATCTGCAGGCCAAAAAATATGTTTAGCCATTGTCATTCTGAATTCATCATCAACTTCTCAAATTCAGCTGTCTTCAAATTCAGAGAACCAGATGTTCTGTTTAAAAACTTTGCTAAAAACTTTCTTACTTCCTCATGTTGTTTTCCCATATTTATGTAATGTCAAAGATCACCTCCTAAAGATAATTTTAAATTTCTGTTAGTTCAATTACAGAACGTGTATTGGAGTGTGTTACAAGACAATACAAAATGTATTTGTAATACTTTGACAAAAGTGGATGCTTTCCCTTTCAACCAAACAAACCTTCAGAGTCATAACTCTACTGAAGTTAGTACTGTGTTTGGAGTTTTGAAGAATTGAAAACAGATGAGTGTTTTTCAAATAAAAAACCTGACTACAATTGCCAGTCATTTTCAATAATTTTCCACCATTATATTATGTAATTGGTCCATACTCCCTCTGCTCTGACAGCTGCAGGGGGCAGCACTCTATTGAAACAAAAATGGTGACCACCTTCTGCAACAGTTGGGCTGAGGCAGAAAGTCAGACTGAGAGGCCACAACCGTAATGATCTGAAACATGCTCCCAGACAGACCTCCTGAGGAATTAAAGAGCTGCCCAGACCTTCAGTTGTATTGAACTTCAGAATCTGGAAGTTCCCCAAGAGCCTGATGGCACAGCAGGATGTCACGGGTGCAAGTGTGCTCAGCTCAACAAACTTTTCGAGCAAGTGGCTAGGCTGCACAAAGAACTAATCGGGCAGTGTAGCATTCAGGAATAGAAAAGAGAGATTGATGCATGATACTGTGCTGTTACACAGGCAGACCAACAACCCTGTATTAAGTACCAGCAAAGGGAAGAAGCTAAGCCAGCTTCCAACCTTAAGGATACAGACCATAGAAACATGCAAGACAAGGGAACATGGACCCTTGTCTCAGCTTGTAGCAGAAGGAGTCATCTCCTCCTTGTCCCTGAAGTGTGCATAAGCAACAGATTCAAGGCTCTTGGGATGGAAAGAGAAGAAGGCATGGATAATGTCACACTCAGGAAGGGACAACCATGCTCAAGGAGCCAAGTTTGAGCAATTGACACCAAAAAAAGGCAAAAGATGTTAGTAATTGGGAACTCTTCACTGAGGGGCACTGAGGCACCCATTTGCCACGCAGATAATCTCTCTAGGCGGGTCTGCTGCCTGCCAGGGTCCTGCATTCATGACATCAAGAAGAGGCTACAAAGTCTGATAAAGCCAGAGGACTGCTGTCTGCTCCTATTCCTTCAAGCTGTGTCACATGAGGTTGTAACAAGGAAACTACAAAATATTAAGAGAGTCTTTGTGTTGAAGGGATCAAGAGTACATGTAGGGTTCTCCTCTGCCCTCCTACTTGGAGACTGGTACCCAGGTAGAAAGTGGAGAAGGGGTCAGCTGAGTGATTGGCTGCATGGATGTGCCATGCTCAAGGGTTTGGGTTCACTAATTGTGGAGGCACCTTTGAGAGACTGGGCATACTGACATCAAATAGGATACAATTGATCAAGAGGGGCAAGAATGTTCTGAACTGATTAGCAGTACTTTTAAAACCAGGTTCAGTGGGGGAAAGGAATCTTCTCTGGAGACATTCAAAATCCACCTGGACCCCTTCCTCTCCAATTTACTCTAGGGAATGTGCTTTAGCAGAAGGATTAAACTAGACGATCTCCAGAGGTCCTTTCCAACCCCTGCAATTCTGTGATTCAGTATTTAGGTTTTGCTTCTCAAAGCCATCTACAATACTTTTTCGCATAAGTCTTTACTGCTTTTATAAGTACAGAGAATCAGCTTGTGGAAGAAAGCTGGCTCTGTGCCGTTACTTAGGAGTCACTTGCAAATTCCAAGCAGAAGTTGTTCATTAATGGCAAGCAGCAGTGTATCTTTGAAGTAATTTTGAGGAAATAAGATGAAGTCATAATGTACCAAGTGTTAAAATTACATCATGCTTTTTATGAATCTATATTTATGACTGCTTTGAAGATAAACAAAAGCTAAGCCCTGTTAGTTACTTCTTCATAATAGCTTTTCTTCCAATATCTGAAAAAATAATGAAGGAACATACTCAATATTCTGCTAGTAGGTGTTCATAAGAAGCTTGTTGCTTAATGAAATGTTTCAATCACACTACTTTTTTCAGTGGCTAAACTCTCTTCCACATTGACTGTCAGGCCCGCTTCCCCACCATCATTCAACTTTCTTGAGAAACAATGGGCAAATTTTGCTTTTTCCAGTACCTTCAGCAGCTTGGAGAATGCCTTTCATGAACTGTCCAAGAGATCTTGCTCTGTCATTAGTCCTCTCAGCATCCTGCCTTGTCTGTTCACCATCTGCTGTCACCTTGGTAGCCTAGTGAAACAGATTCAGGAAAAGCTCAATTAATAAACAGGACAAGGCTGCACTATGCAAAATCCCTACTGGTTGAATTTATGTACAAAACATTCCTCAGGCAAAAGGCAATGGATTATTGATCAGATGCATGGGAAATGACATGTTCTGTACAATTATACAAATAGTATTACCTTTTCCTTTCACTGAAAGTTGGAAGGCTTTACTTCAGGTTCATAGAGATTTTAGTTACATGCCACAGCACACACAGAGACACAGGATGAAATTATTCACTGGATGTGCTTAAAAAAACATTGTTCAAAAGCTTTTAATAGATTCTTCAGGGGATACTTTCCATAGTTTCATAGTTACAAACTTTACCACTGACAAAGTGCAGCAGATATCTTGACCTCTTTTTTTTCTCCCCCTGAGGAATTCTCAAAGAGACAGTCCATTCCAACAAGCAAGGAGAATTTTAAATCCATACATTAGTTAAACCAAGAAAAAGAGGAAAAGAAGTGAAATAGAGTTGTTCAGTTCTAATGTTTGAAGCTATTGGTTCATAACTTATTGGGTTGCTAACATTTTAGCTTTCTGCAACTAAAGGCTTTATAATTTTATTGAATCATAGCAGCAGCATGAAGCAGTATGAAGCCAGGCACCTGCTGCATACCTGAAAAACCTGTTGAGGAAAGGAATTATGTTAGTACTTTCTACCTAGTTCTTCAAGATGTCTATTTGCAAAATTGACCCATTTGTATTACATGAGCCATTTCAGGCAACAAAGCTTGTCAAGATGCATTGTGAAACAAAACAAAACAAAACAAGATACCTCCTCTCCTCTCTAACCAGTGACTGGGTTGTGACTGTCCAAATTGCACTCCCAAGATATCATAGAATCATCACAAAATCATGGAATGGCTTGGGTTGGAAGGGACCTCAAGGATCATAACTAGAACTAGAGCATTATGACCTTTCAAGTCGCTGGGAAATGGCTAGGAGGCCAATAATTCAAAGCAAATTGACTTGAGCTGTACAGACCATTTCCTAGGTTACAAAAAAAATCAATAATGGTCAAAGAGAAATAGTATCACTTTAACACATTTTTGCTTTATTAGCTTTTACATGAAAGCCCTCAAGATATATCAGGACAGCTGGGTTTCTCCAGTGAAATTCCTGGCATTATCATATTACTGTTTTGGTCTACTTCAGAGTTGTTACTGTGCAAGTAATTTATATGAAAATGATTAAACAGAATGACAGAGGAAGAATTAGGAACCCATACAAGACTGAGGGAGTTTGTTTTATTTTCATCCAAGTTTTTTCATATTTATACAGCTTTAATCATGATAATGCTTACTTCTTCTAAGATTTACAAAATCTTTTACCTGCCTGTATCCAGAGTTAAAATATTATCATAGTGAGTTGTAAAAGGCAGCTGGGACAGAAAAAAGGTAGAAATACAGCACAGCCTTGCTGTACCACTGCTCTAGCCTAGCTTTCCATTTCCAGTGTAATTTCATTCTTCATGTAATTGAGAACAACTTTAATATATAGTGCCTTATCCTTCCCAGTCAGCCTTTTATTCTTTGCCTTGTATTTTTTTTTAGAATTTTCACATTCACTTTCATTATATTCTATATTTCTACATCCTTTAATACAAATGGTGATCAAAAACTTGCATAACTTCTCTTATTTTTGATTACTTTTTTGCATTCATGTGTATTCCAATTGGCCACTTTAAGCTCTCTATTTATGACTGAGTAGCATGCACTAAATTTTCATGCATATTAATCTGTCATCAAACAGTTTTCATTTTCACTCTGTAACAGTTCTCTTTAGTACTTAAATCTCATCCAGCTCCACTGTATGCTTTCTGTATTTTGCCATAAATTGCTTGGCTGAAAAATAGCCCTTCACTTCATTTTCTGGTCTAGCTTTAACACCGTAAACCAAATTAAATCACAAACATCTTTCACACTGCACCTAGCCACTGCATGGCTAATTAAATCTTTTCATTTATTAATAAAATCCTACTCATTTGCTATATATTCAGTTTACTACTGCTCATCACTTCAACTGCTGCTAATGTTTAAGTTTAAAGAACCAACAATCTCTTTCTGGGAGAAGAATAAGAGTCCAGCAGACTGGGCCCAGAGGAAGAGATCGGAATGAATCTGTCTGGACACAAATGAGACCTCTTTGCAGAAAGGAGATCTCCACAATAGAAATCTGATGAAGCAAGAATTTGAGACCAGTGAAGCCTGCCTTTGTGATGTTCACAGCTTGTATTTAATGATACATTAGATCAGGGCATCCTGTAGAACCTGTAAAGACTAACATTAACAACTATATACCAAACCATGAGAAACTCCTCAAGATGGCATTGGGAGTGGAGCCCAACATGCATTTCTGTAGCTAGTGGGCTGCAGACAACAGAAAGAAGGCAAACTCAGATGTCACTGTAAAAATGGAAGATCATGGCTCATAATTTATACGCTTCCAACTGCTGCAAACTAGGTTGCCTCTACTACTACTTCCAGAAATTTCTGAAATTGACAAATCCAATAGGAAGGGAAAAATGAAGAAGTTTACAAAGCCAAAATAAGTCACTCCTCAATCAAGAGGAGGGGTTCTGATTTCTGCCTCTCTTGAAGGTTCTGTGAAGGTATCAAATTAGACAGGAGGAGGTGTTTCCATTAAAAATAGTGAACTGACAGGAAATGAGAAATCTTAGGTCTATCTTAGGTAACAGACATAGGCATCAGCATGCAAGTACATAAGAAAGTAATCAGCGCAAGCGAAAGAGATCAGGATCTTCTGTATGTCTTATAATGTGTCACTGAAAGAAAAAAAAGAGAGCTGCACTGACAGATGAGATGAATGGTTGAAAAGTTTTGTACTGAGTAAACACTACTGTTTCTACATTTTACCTTACAAGTGGTAGCAATTTTGTTCATGGAAAAAGATTCCTCAACAATCCTCATCCTTTTTTCTTATCACTACCGCTTTCACTTTGCCAAGCCTGAAAATTAGATATGAGCAGAAAGTTTGCTACCTATGGTTGTATCGTGTGCACTAATTACTTTTTACGTAGTTTTAAGCTATATCTTCATTTAGGAATGAGACCTCAATATTCCATTCTTCTTTTTGGGATATTAGTCCTATTTACAAATATAGAAAGAGAAGGACAGGACTTAGCTCCTTTTGATGGTCCCCAAATTAAAAAGTGAAGTCCAATTCAGTTTATGTTTCTCTATAAGTTAAACTAGCGATCATAAGGCAACTTGCTCATTGCCACAAGGGAAAACAGCAGGAAGGAAAGTGGTTATAACCTGGCTACTGCATTAAATTCCCCAAGATCACATTTTCAACAGTTTTCCTTTCAAGGCTGGTCCACAGAAATTTAGGATTTGCAACATATCTTAGGTAATTTCCAGGAGGGACTGAAATATATATAAGCTTGGTGGTATTGGACAGAGAGTGTGGAGGGGAGTAGTTGGAAAAGGCTATTAAAAAGAGCAACTGTACAAAAGAAAAAACTCTGAGAAATCTTAATACAAATATAATTTTCTGTGCTTTCAGGGCTCTCATGAGTTTAAAAAAAACACACAACTTCTAGACTTTTTTATTATTTCTGGCAGAAAAATAGAAGATCAAGCAGAAGTGAAAAAAGGAACTTTCTGTAAACTCACATGCATACACAGATATGTATGCATGTGTATGTGTGGGAGTGTGTATGAACACAAATACATGAGCATGCATATGCATACACTCACTATAGATGCTTTCTTATCCATCCAAGGTTTCATAAAGTTTTTCAAAACTGAATATAACACAAACAATTAAACCAATTGCTTTGAGAATTTTGGCTCTGTAAGTATGCTAAAACTACATGGGGTTTAGGTAAGTTCTCTCAGGTGTATATATCAACTTCACAGCAATCAGTATTCTGTTTATGTTGCTATTTCAATGCTGGGGGAACATCTACTCATGAACATTATTTTTTCTGGACCATCACATTAATGCCTTTGGGTCAACTGTATTTTTATTGTCTTTGTTTCATTTTCCTATTTTTTATTTACTAGGTGGTGCAATTTATATTATTTTCTTAGACAATGCCTTACTGACCAAAAAAAAAGGGCTATTACAAAAGTTTCAATATTTCGATATAAAGAGTAAATATCACATCAACTGAAACCTAAAAGACTATCAGTTTCCTCATAAATTAAAAATAGAATGCGTATATTTAAATAAATGCACATACCGTCTGCAATATTTGACTTCTCCTTTGAGTTCTCCTGTCCCCATTTCAATTACTCATTCATTGACTCTTCATGAGAACAAGTTATTTGCTAAATGGGGAATTTCACTGTCTTGCAATAAAATTTGTTTAAAATAAGTGAATCAGCCAAGGCTAGCATTTCCTTCTCAGCTCCCAGAAAAAAAACAGTCAATGACAACAGATAACCTATTAACGGAAAATAATACCGCTAAAAAAAACCAAAAAAAATCCTATAATGGGCTTGAGATGGCTGGACAATAAGTACATCTGAGTGAAGCCAGGCTACTCGTATTGTGACAATCTTACAAGGGAAACAGACTAAGAATGATCTTGAGATAGTCAGATGCAGGAGATTTAAAAGGGAGTATTATGAGATGATTTGCTAATGCAGAAATCAGAAATCTCACCACAGATCATCATTTCAGAAGAAGAAGAAGGGAACCAGGCAGCCCACTTTCCCAAAGCCTCAACTAATCAAAGAAAGACTATAGCCATGTGACAAACTGTGTGGTAGGCCGGGTTTAGTTACCTTTGGGTTCATAATATAACCTGTAGCCGATACAAAGACCTCTATTTCCTTCAATTTCAGATTTTTCAAATAGGCTCATCCTTGGGTGCTCTTTATGAGCTCTGTCTTAAATTACAAAGCTTTACAGGAAATATATCACAATGAATCGGCCCAGAAAAAGGTGTTTTTTAGAGAACTTGCTGCCATTTCAAATACTGAGACTGAGAAGCATCTTATAATTCATCTATTCATTCATGTTTAATTTATATTCTGTCATTATGCAGCTTTAACCAAACCCACAGACCCCAACGTGATCACAGACTTACTCTTGTCAGTAGTTCATCCATTTCTGTCACCAGGGTATCCAGATTTTCCTGTGCTAACTGAAGAAGTCTCTCTGGTGCTCGCTGAGGTGAAAGCAAATGCTGTTGGGGAAAGAGGAAGAACAGTAAAAATCTCCATTTTATGGTTCGCCATGCTTCCAAATATTGTAGAGAAAAAACAAGAAGCATTTCTTTTTTGCTAAACGATGCAACTCCCTTTTGTCATTTACCCTTTTTGTCACATCCATCCATTGTGTTTTTCTCAGGAATCCTGGCAGCTTTGCATATTTTAGTGTAGAACCTGTAAGTATGGCAGGCAACATACCCTGTATACAATGCATAGCTGCTTTCTGGACAACCAGCATGAACACTATTTTATTTATATGAAGTATTACTTCTTTTGTGCCTGCAGTAAAATCCTTGCATATATGTAAACAAATTATTGCTGCAAGATTTTTATATCAAAATAAGTCAAAATAAATAACTTTAATTACTTACCACTAAAGCAAATTTGAAGTAACTAAATCTTGAATTATTCTTCTTCCCTGAACTTACTCATAGCTGTATTTGTGCACAGACTTATGCACAGTTGTACTGGAGCATGATTATTTGTGTATATGAATACATAACCTTTGTATATATGCGCATACATACCTTTAATTCCTGTGTTGTGTTCTCAAAACTGTACAACAATTTATATGGAGCAGGCAATGGACCAGTCAGGTTAACACTCATGATCATCTGGTTTAGTCGATCCAAGTCATTGAGAAGGAGTCCTGTACATTCATCATCACAAGCTGGGAGAAGAACAGCAAAACTGTTTCATTTCTGACAAGTGTTTAAGGCATATGTTCAAGTTAGAAATATTCTATGGCACACATAGAATTCTTTGAAAGTTAATGCTCATTTCAGATAATTTACCCCAAAAGCACAATGTGATAAAAAGTGCAGGCAGCAGCTGGGGAACAGGAAAGACTTCACTGCTTGAGAGTTAGTAATGAGACAGGAAAATATAAAACAAAGAGGGCAAAACTGGTAGGTCTATGTCACAAAAAGAGGAAAAATTAATGATGCCTATCACAGACTAGCCCATATAAAATTCTAACTCAGACAAGCAATTTGGAGAAAGTCTGACAAAAGTGGACAGGTAATTTGGAAAATCTAAGGAGCAGTTTAAAAACTATAGCACAGTTGTGGATTTGAACATAAGAAAAACTACAGAAATCTTACACTTTTTGTATTTTATAGGCCAAGCATGCTTAAATTGTAATGCAGACAGTAAAGAGTCTGGGAAAAGATACTGTCAGTTTTGTTTTAAGAAATGCTATCTCCTGTTACTAACCAGCTTACAAGTTTTTCACGTATGATTTTTTTTGCTTGCAAATACCCTTTAGCATGAAAAATACTGGTGCTGCATATACCAAAAGTAATTTGCATTTCCATCTCTGCCTTCCCTTCTATTAACTATCACAAGAGACTCTCATAACTTAAAACTTGTACTATGTATGCTGCAGAGAGGAAAGATCCTCATCCAATCCAAAGGAGTTGTGGGAATGCCTTTCTGTTTCCATACACAAAGATGCTACATGTGGCTGGCAAAGTAAAGCAACATCTCAGGAGCTGGAACAAATTGTGAAGCAATGAATTCTCCAGTGATGTTAAGCGACATGTTTTTACATAAAATTTTTACAAATATGCAATTATTTCTCTCAATAATGTTTCTAGATAGCTCACAGGCAGAAAAACAGGGAGAAACATGTATGTGTTTGAAGAAAGAGGTAAGTAATTTTCAAGAAGGATTTTTTTTCTGAAATCTATTGTTCACATAGACTAAATATTTTCTGTTTTTTAAAGTTTTCAGCCACAACAATCTTCGGTGCATTTCTTATTATGTAGAATGACTGTCCAATGCAGTGAGAATTTGAGTTAAATACGGAAATAGGAAAAATCATGAATACTAGTTGAATACACTATGAAGCTTGTGATGACTGAAAGGGAGACAAGATAGATACTGCATTAGTGTAGTAAGAAATAGGTGCAGAAAGCTATATTGTGTTATTTTAAGACTTCTCTTTGCATTGTCACTGCTTCCATTTCAGACTCCTTCCTCTTATATCTCAGTATTTTGTTACATAAACTGAACTGGAAATTCTCTGTAGTTATTAGATGTGATCATGATACCTTCTGATTCATGTTTTGACAGGAAATACATAAACTTAATACCACCTCAGCTCTTGTCATCTGTGTGTTTGCTTTCAGAAGTTAGGAAGAATTAATGCAAGTTTCACAGTAAACTGCTACATATAACAAACATATATTCTGTAACTGGTCAAGAATGTAAGTAGATCTGATAATCACTTTGCAGGATGCAAAAAAGTAATCCTGGACCTGAAAATAGTTGCTTTTTTTCTTATTATTATTTTGTCTTCTGATGCATAATATTTCACTTATAAAACAAGATAAATCTATTCACCCTCAAAACTATCACAGTGATTGGTAAGAAAACAATAAAATTTTGTTATATGTTGACAATAAACTTAATTCACATCAATAACAACAATAAAAAAAAAGAACAGCTTATGAAGAAATGAAGTATTCTCAATGAGTTAAAAATTGGCATTGTGTGGTGAACATTCAATATCAGTTATCAGATTGAAAAGATGAACTATGTCATGTGAGGACCACAGCAGAGTAGATGAGACAGAACTAAGCTACTCCAGTACGCAGCCTGAAAGGCACTAAATCTAAGGCAATATTTCAAGAGCATGATTATATTTTATGAGACAAAATTTTTCTGTGTCTTCATCTATAAAACTGTCAGGATAAATTTGTGTCTAATATTAATAAATGCAGCACTAAATTCAGATCATTACAATGCTGCAAGCATGTGAGAGGCAAATCATGCAGTCAATAATACAATATTGCAGTGAGCAGCTAATGGAAATTACTGTTCTCCACTTTCACCGTATTTACTCAGAGGGTGGTGATGCACTGGAACAGGTTGCCCAGAGAGACTGTGGATTTCCCATCCCTGAAGGCATTCAAGGCCAGGCTGGATGTGGCTCTGGGCAGCCTGGTCTAGTGGTTGGCGACCCTGCCCACTACAGGGGGGTTGAAACTCAATGATCTTTGAGGTCCTTTTCAACCGAGTCCATTCTATGAATCTATGATATGATTTCCCATGCACAAGAAGCCCTGTAAAGGATTTTTACTTACCTCTTGTGAGGAGCATCTCCAAAGTTTGCATGCTAAAGAAATTTTATTCAAAGAAATAATTGATCAAGTAGTAAGAGACACTACAAGTTGATGGACATCTAGTCACGTACTCCATCTTACAAAGAGAAGATAACGTACAATAAAGGAAACAGGTGACTGAGCAACAATATGTTCCTCCACCTGGGCAACTATCCTTACAGAATTTTTCTTTAATACATTTATTACTTTTAAAATGTGTAAGATGCACAGTGCATCTGCGTTATGACTAGGTAATATCTGATGTAAGGGAAACCACGAAATCTCTGATAGTGGTCTTAATTTATGACAGCCACTGACTCTAAAGCATTACTGTTTCCTACTGAACCAATAAAAATAGCTGATTTTTCACTAGCCTTATCTAACTTTTGGCCATTACCCTATTTTTTTTCCATTTTGGTATTGATTTAAAGCCAAACAACCTTCTTTCCACTCCTGTACTCGTTTTGGCTGTGATGGAGATGATTTTCTCCATGGTGCCTCATATACAGGTACGTTTTAGATTGGCGACCGCAACAAAATTGATAATACACCCATGTTTTAATTCTTGCTGAGCAGTGCTTGCACAGTGCAAAGGCCTTCTCTGTTTCTGCCACTGTCCCACAGCGAGGAGGTTGGGGGTCAGCAATAGATGGGGAGGGAAGACAGCTAGGAGAGCTGTATACCCAAATAGGTATTCCCTACAAGATGACACTTTGCTCAGCAATAATAGCTGGCGGAAAGAAGGATAAAGGGTTTGATCCTTGGCATTATGGTTGTTATCTTTCCATGTAACTATTAAGCACGATGGAGTCCTGCTCTCCTGAGGATGGCTGAACATCTGCCTGTCAAAGGGAAACAGTGAATTCTTTATTTTGCTCTGCTTGTGCATGCAGCTTTGTTTGATGTACTAAAATGTCTCAGTCCATGAATTTTCTTGCTTTTACCTATCCAATTCTCTGCCCCATCAAGCTGCGTGGGAATGTGTGAGCTGCTGAGTAGAGCTTCGGTGCCTACGGTGGTTAACATACAACAGCCTCCCAAAACCGAGCCCTGGTAGACTGCTAAAAGCTTAAGCTGCATGGAAAATGCTACTGGTTTCAGGGGGGTTGCGTGAGTGGTATATACCCAGGATTTAAGCCAAATCAGTACCTAATGTAATGGCTCAGGCTTTTTTTTACTTTTGTTGGTTATAAAACCCCATTTACTCGTTTTGATACATATCAGTAGTTGTTAGGTTATATAGTACTTGAGAAGGGCGAAAGATAATGGGATATGGGTATAAACTCATTCTATTAAACTCACAACACAGCAGAAACTAGGCCAGTCCTTCATAGACCTGGTGTTACACACTGTCATTTTCAGATCAGCCTCTGAAGGCTTGTAATAAGCTTCCAGCTCCTGCTGAATCAAGGACTGTGTGGAAGCTACAAGAAGTTTCATTTCACAGATTCTTCAAGATCTGCTTCTAGAAAGAGACAGCATCTCTGCCTAATTCTGAATTTGACAGAACTATGATCATGGAGCTACTGCCTATTATAGAGGAAAATCTTAATTCTGCAAGGACCAATGGTTAGGAGCTCCCTCTTTCTCCTGAGGCCAAGCAGGAAAAACTCCCTCTCATTGCAAGTAGCACTCTACTTGAAGTACTATATTTAAGTGTCCAAGACCTGGCATTAAGAGAATCCCATCTGTCTTTGTCTGACTATGCAATTTTTTCCTTTTACCTATAAGGAGGATTTAAATTTGTAAAGTTTGTTGACTGTAGCAGAGACAAATGTCAATTTTTTTTTTTCCACAAGACTGAGTTAAAGAAAAATTCCTAACAATGAAATATCTGTTTCATCTCTCTAGGTCATGACTGATTCCTGTTCATCTTTGATCTTGCACAGCAGAACCAAATTGACTGCTCTACATTTAGGCTTTGCTTGACCCCAAGGAACGCCTATGACAAGAGTGTACTTCTGCGGAAAGGTTTCTGTGGTTTGTGTTTCAAGTACACTCAAAATACTAAAGCCAAGTTCTTTATAAGTCTCCACTGCAGTTATGACTGGTGCTCAGAAAGCATTCAGAAGGTGAGTTCTGACTTGCCATACACTTAACAATAAAGCCTTGAAGTTCTCCCTAGGATTTATTCATTTTTTTTTCCCCTGAACACCACACAGTAACAAGCACAGTCATTGTTCTGACAGCAGTGCAATTTAAGGGTCTTCATTCTACATACTACAAACTCTACAACTGAAGTGGAGTGTCACAGGGTATAACAAAAAACACACCAGAGAAGTACTAACATAAAGAAAAACACATAATTGCTACAGGCTCAATCCAACACCCATTTTAACTCCTTCTTTCTTGGATAAGATCAAAGGTCTCTGGAAGGGGTGAGGAAGGAGCAATAGCCATTTTGGCTTGTTTCCATAATGTTGGTATGCATGTGCAAAACTTGGATCAGTGATCTCAGCCTGCTTGATCATGCTGGTTATAGATGAACTGAGAAGTGGCTGCTCCTACTCATCATACAACTCACCTGTGTTCTGGATTGAAATTACTGAGTTTTAGAAAGAAATTAAATGTCTTCAATATTGTGCTGAGTACAGCCAGCAATTGCCTGTTGATAACTTTCATTAGAATGAACACTAAGGTGTTCAAATGCACTGAAGTGCATTTATTAAGTAAATATGACAGTGGTGCATAAGGAGGTGTCAATCATTTAGAAGACAACTGAAAGAAAATCAAAATCTGTAAGTGTTAGAGAAGATTTGTGAGAACTTCTGTCATATCTGAAATTAAGCAAGGATGTTACTGGAATTACTAAAATTAATTTGCAGTCACTACTAATTTTCTTATTTGCTACTGACTGTTTCAATACAGCATTGAAAGCAGGCCTAAGGAGTAGATTACTTAAGATCAAAAATTACAAGGAAATCATCAGATTATGATAATTACATGATGATCGGTTACTTTAGCTGGGAAATAGTCCTGTCATTAACCACAGCAATGCAAAAATTTACAATCTTTATGATACATCATAGATCATTCAGACCTTTGCAAAACCTATTAAAAAAATCTACTTTTTGGATATTTCTTTCTATCCCCTAAATACAAGAGAAGATAATATTGTTCTGTTCTAAAAGCATAACGGACAGTAAATTCTCTCTGTGACATTCACCTATAATTATCTTTCCATTGTTACTCAGCAGTAAATAAATTCTTCCCTTTCGCACAGGGGCTTTTAAAAAATATATTCTCTTTCCATTCTACCTGCAGTTTTCTAAAGTACAACTGTAACAACACAGTACTCAAACATTTCATGCAAAAAGCAACTGAAAAATGGCAAGTTAGAAAAAACAGTAAGAATCTGATAAAACAGATTTTCAGCTATATGAAAAATAGATCAGTTTAATCAATACGCAGGTGCCTGTGGATCTTTTTCTGTTGTTTTTTTTCATTGCAGATTTTTACTCTAAAACCTTTCGAATGCATATGATAAGGGATATGTTAAAATTTAAATATTAAACAATAGGGCACTATAATATTGTGGGTTAATTCTCTCCCTGATTGGATTTAAATATGTGTGATTTAGCTTTTGTCTTTTACCTTTTTGTATAGTGTGACCTTGACAGAATTCTCCAAAAATTTTTATTCAAATGCCTATTCTTTGCTAAATATTCAATTTTTCTTTTTCCTAAACATAATATTGAACAGCTTAACCAGTTTTGTATTACTTACAACTATATTCAAACATGAGTGATTGTGTTTGTATGTATTTTCATTAAACCAGACCATTTTACTACCTAGCTAGGGGTTTTTCATACTTCTGACAGCTACAAAGCAATTGCACCAGTATTTGAAATGAAACTCTGCAAACGAGCAAAAGTAGATACCTGCCTGCAGATCATTTGAAATATGGAATGCAAACAGGATTCTACATATGGCAATTTTTTTGTACATTAAAGTTCTTAATCACTATTATTATTATCATTAAGGCTTCATTACTCCTGAAGCTGGTCAGAAAAGTGTTTACTGAGTAGTTTGGAAGTGGTTGATACACAAAAGTAAAAATATATTGTACATAGGACCAAATCTTCAGCTGCATTAAAATCAGATTGGAACAGAGAAATGTTATGGGAGTAACAAAAGAAATCTTCAGAGCTTTCCTGAAAGATGTTTCTAATGGCCCTTTGACAGCGACTATTAAGAACATTAGGGGCTGCAGCAACGAATCTCTAACAGTTAAATAAAACACTGCTGTCCTCTGAAGCCTGTGACACATGAGATAGTGTTAATCATGGACAGATTTCCACCAAGTCTGTGCTTGCCACATCCTCCTTGTCTAGCACAGTACTTGTGCCTGACTACAGGCTCCAAAAGTAAGTGGTTTATTGATCAAGTCTGTGCCAGAAGTATTGCCCTGCATTAGCAAAGGCAGATTTGGAGTTATATGGGGTTGAGGAACCTTTAAACAAACAAACAAAAAATCATGTAATGAGAACAAACAAGCATGAATTGTCTACTGAAATATTTAAGCAGTTTTTGCAACTCATGACAGGGATGTTGTTGACATAGTGTCATAGTAACTAGTTTCTGTGATACAGGGGAGAGTTAGGTGCCTCCCATCTATTTCTGTAGATGGTTCTCTTTTTTTTGTGACCAACAGAAAGAAATCTTTTTATTTGCATCCACCCTTCCAGCAATGACATGAAATGTCCATATGCAAAGTCAAAAGATTGTTTTCCGAGTGAAAATCAATTATCTAGCTGAAGCAAAAATGCTGCTCCAAGTAGTGCAGATACATTTTAACACCTGCACACAATTATGCTGCAGTTAAATCAGAAATTATAGAGGGCCACAGCTTTCAAAGCAAAAAAGGTGGAAAATTGGATTTGCCTGCACACAGCTTTTCCCATTGATAGTGAGATTTTTAACCTTATTATCCACACAATGAAACAGTCTGATTAACAAATTGGAAAACTACTACAAATGAAAACTTGCACTTAACCTGTTTTATACAAAGAAACTGCCATTCTGAATAAAACACATTCTGAGGAGTGGCCATGGCTGAAAACAATGGCTCCTCCTGGAATTAGTCCTGAACAGATGTTCATTTTCATTCAGGTACCACTATGGAAAACACAGTTATTTTAAAATTTTGTAGCTGTAAGAGCTAGGAACTTAATTCATGATTATATTTCGCCTTGACACACATGCTATGAAATGGATTTGAAAGTGTAGCTACTGCTCTGAAATAGCTATCTATGCTATTTGCATTCATTTTGTTGTAATCTGAAACAGCGTTTAAGATATATGATACAAAGTCCTAAATTACAAAAAACTGCAGGACACTAAAACTTCATTTTCCTTAAGTACAACCGGGTTTCCATTAATGAACTGATACCATATTATTAATAAAAGTGTTTATGTATATATTCCCAGTAATTTCTCCACTTGTTTTCAAAAAAAAGTGTTGTACCTATAATCAGGACTAATGCAAGAGCACTGAACTTAGTAGTCACACTTAGAAACCTAGTTCTACTCAGTCCAAGTCACTATCCAAGAACTGATCACAACAATTAAGCTCAGTGAAACTATGTTCTGCACTCTATAGCCCCACATGGCTATATATAGCCTTACATGGCTAATAGCTTCCTGCTTACCCACTCAAAATAGCCACACTTCATTTTTGACTGATTTGATGTCTTCATTTATTTTTACCACTTCTTGTGTTTCTCTATTTTTCCAATTTGTTTTTAAATTGTTTACAGTTTGCTGGGGCTATTCTAGTTGATTTTAATATTAGAGAGCTGTAGACTTCTCAAACCTCTGGGTATTTATACATAGACCACATTCCGTGGAAAAAAAAGAGGTTGCATTTACGATATCTATTTGTCTTGATGTTACATACACCTCTCACAGGCCGAAAGCCCTACAAAATGGAATAAACTTTAATTAAAATCCTATTGCAGATAAAATTCAAGATAAAAACATTAAAACTAGTTAATTGTTCCGTGCCGATATATATTAACAATGCATATAGTTAAGTATAGCAGCATACTGTGAGCTTACTGGATCTATATCTACCTTCTATTTTAAAATGAAAAATGCTGGCCTTGAGGAAAAAAAAAAAAGGATATCACAAATTAGTTTCTACTCAGGGTGGGAGAAGAGGAATGGAAAGGAAAATGTCTTATGTTTTGGCCAGGATTTACTATGCGTTCCAGAAAAATTTTGCTGCCTGATTTTTATTATTATTATTTGATTAGACATAAGCATGCAATATGACAGGAAAAAAGTTTGTGCTCCCAAAACAAACATTACTCAATTTAATGTGAAAAAATCCAAACAATAATAAAAGACAAACCAGTCAGTACACATCAAAACTGAAGATAGGGCAAAGATACCAATACTGTAAGATGTAACCTGATGTTTTAGACTGGATCAGTTACTATTTTTTTTTAATAAAATACATTATTTGTCCCTGGATATATTGTACTGCCACTCTTTACATCCTGTAAATTAATATAAATGATTGTTGAATCAACATGACTGAGAAAACCTTGATAAAAACTTTCCTGTTTCTCTGTGCGACTCATGACACAAAGCATTGCAACTGCTGGTTAAACATTTAGGACAACACTAAAAAATTCACTAAGAGCAAATATTTTATCTTTTACAACAGCAGTGCCAACCCTTAGAAAAACTACAGATTTCAAAAACCCAAGAAAAACATCCTTCCAAGTTTTGCTGTCAATTTTCAGTGAGCATTTTAAGAATTATTGAGAGTTTTCCTAACATTTCAAGGCTTGTGAAAAAAATGGACCAGAATGCCGAAGGAGTGAGAAACAGGACAAGCATTTTCAAAGGAAGCCACACAACTGACTGCTGCAATAGCAGGACTGAATTTCTGAAATATGGAAAACAGTCACGTATTCTCCAAAATTTTGTTAGTATACGTACAAATGCATTTCATGCCATCACGTGCATATCGATGTTCACAGCCAGCACACTTCCACCCTGTGAATCCAGGCTTGCAAGTACACACTCCGGTGGCAGGGTCACAGGGGAGAGGCATGGAACCATACTGATCACACTCACATTCCTGGCAGGAGCCTCCTGGGGTTTGTGGGTTTCCTGTGTAGCCAGGAGAACATCTAGACATTGCAAATAAAAAACAAATTTGGCCAACAGAGAAGCATACTGTACTATAATGAATACTTGGCAAGACTGTAAACAAGAAGTATGTGAATAAACATTAATGAACCATTAAAAAAATCTGTGGTGATATATCACTTTATATGCATTTATAGAAGGAGAAAATATTGCAGACTGTCCAATGCCATGATTATGGGTGTAATCTCATAACCAGGACATAGAACAGTCTAGACTGAAAGAGTATGCAGAAGTGATTTCAGTTAAACTTCTGTTATGTCATGACATAGAAGTTCCTACATTAGCTATGTTTGATCTAAAGACCTTTATTTCCTTCCATTATCCACTTGTATTTTGCATTAGAAGTGAAGTCACTTACTAATTGAGATACAGACAAATAAGGATAGTTTAATATTTTATTGATGATTTGGATGAGGGAATTCAGTGCATCCTCAGGAAGTTTGCAGATGACACCAAGTTGGGAGAAAGTGTTGATCTGCCTGAGGGAAGGAAGATCCTACAGAGGGATCTGGACAGGCTGGATTGCTGGGCTGAGGCCAGTAGGATGAAGTTCAACAAGACCAAGTGCTGCGTCCTGCACTTCAGGTCACAACAGCCCCACGTAATGCTACAGGTTTGGAGCAGAATGGCTGGAAAGCTGCATGGAGAAAATGGATCTGTGGCTGTTGGTTGTCACTCGGCTGGACACGAGCCAGCAGTTTCCCCAGGTGGCCAAGAAAGCCAATGGCATCCTGCCTTGTATCAGAAATAGTGCAGTCAGCAGGACCAGGGAGGTGTACTCAGCCCTGGTGAGGCTGCACTTCAAGTACTGTGTTCAGTTTTGGGCCCCTTATTACAAGAAAGACATCGAGTCCCTGGAGTGTGTCCAGAGGAGGGCAGTGAAGTCGGTGTGGGGTCTGAAAGACAAGCATGATGAGGAGAGGCTGAGGGAACTGGGATTGTTTACTCTGGAGAAGAGGAGGCTCAGGGGAGACCTTATCGCTCTCTACAACTACCTGAGAAGAGGTTGTGACATGGTGGGGGTCATCCTTTTCTCCTGCAAAGCTAGCAACAGAATGAGAGAGAATGACCTCTAATTGCACCAGGGGAGGTTCAAATTGGATATTAGGAAAAATTTCTTCTCAGAAAGAGTGATAGAGCATTGGAACAGGTTGCCCAGGGAAGTGATGGAGTCACCGTTTCTGGAGGCGTTTAAGGAAAGGGTAGATGTACTACTTAAGGACATGGTTTAGTGGGCAGTATTGGTGGTAGGTGAACAGTTGGTCTTTTCCAACTTTAACGACTCTATAATTCTGTGAGATCATCTTACACCCATAGTATTGCTATGGATGAGACAACAGCTATCTTCTGGGTTACTAGTTTTCAGTTTTGTCATTAATATATTTACATATAAATGTTTTTTGAAGTTGGTGTCATGGGGGCAATATAATCACTTAAATAAACGATAAGAATTACTTAAGTCACACTATTAAGCATTACATGTAATTTTAGATAAATATATATATTACTTCTGAGGATCAGGGGAAAAAAAAACAAAGACTAAGACAATATCAGTGGTATAAATAGCATGATTTACAGTGTGTAGGAATGGCTTCTTGCAGCTGAGTTTGAACAATGTGTAAAAAGTAAATAACTTATTTATTTGAAGGCATGTATTTAAACATCAATAAACATACACTCATAGCACTGAAGGACACTGCTTTCCCTCACTAGTGTTACTTGCCTCTTTTTTCATTCATCCTACCTTTCACAATACTGGCCTTCATATCCAGGTGGGCATGCAGTACACCGGTAATCACTAGGTCCTTCCACAACACAAGAAGGGCTAAAACTAAAACAAAAGCAAATAAAAAAGTAACTGTTTTTGCACTCTATTGCATCATATAGCTTGTGGTGTAGAGGGGTCAGTGGTAAGCTCTATGCTTCAATGCAAATGGCAGCAGTTTCTTATCTGCTAATAAATACCTGTGAGACATTCCTCCTTTTTATTAAGAATTCTGCAAGCTACTTGCTGTGTTACTGGAAAAATTTAGACAAATGCTGGAAGGGCAGAATCATCAAGAATGGGATCCAAGGAGGCAAGTGAGTCAGCAACCCCCATGTTGTAGGACTGTGAGACTGAATGGTACTGTCATTCACAGTGATCAAGAAGGCAAAGTTAAGGGAAAGATGTGTAAAACAGAATTAAGAAACTGAGCTATCAGATATCCAGTCCTTCCAATCTTATTTAATACTAGCTTGAAGGCAAAGAAGAGAAAAGGCTGCCTACAAACTAAACAACCTGAAAGCTATCTTCTTCACGATCAGGGAATGGTCATATTTTAATCAAAGATGACAGTGAATTATTTTTATTAAGTCATGACATACATGAATAACTTGTGACATCAGTGTGTACCTATGGGAACTATGGGAACTGTGTAAAGTAGAATGCTGCATGAGCATTAAGTGCCTGCACAGTTATAACAACAGAGAAACAGTGCTGAGAAGTGAAAAGAGAAACAACTGAATATTAATACTGTGAAAATCACTCAACTATTTGTGGAAGTAGAGCCAGAAAGGAACAGCGATTGCTAGTGGTGAGCCTAGAGTTCCTTCTTGGTACAGTACAGTCAGCATCCTACCATAACTTGCTTATACTGCATTAAATCAATAGTGCTTGAATGAGTAATAAAATTACACCTTTGTAAAAAATATAAACAAATTGATCTACTACTCACAAATTCATTATCCAACAAATTTTCAGCTCCATTACAATTGATCCACATTCCTGTAAACAATTCATTCCCTTTGCTTTGTACAGAAGTATAAAACAGTATTTAAAACTTAAAACCTTACTGGAACTTTATAAAATTTCAGAAATAAAAATAATTGCACCACACATGCACAAATATTATCATGTCAGTGAGAACATAATAAACTAATAAGACAGCTCATTAGCTATCTGCATTTCATGCAGATTATGATTAATCAACTACCATGGAATAGCTGCATTTAGTTATTTTCTTGGCTCTTTTTTTTTTTCCTTAATACTATCTTTAAGAGCTTTCACTGAGCTGCACAACTCATACAAATTTAATGTGTGAGACCCTGGTTTTCAACCTAATAATATAGCTTTATGGAATAGATCTGTCTTACCTAGTTAGGCATGTAACCTAAGCCAGCTGTTCAGGAATCATCTGTCAACAGTGGAAAGATGGAAATGTACAGACAGATAGACATATTCATTCAAAATACCTCCTCCTCTGCCATCTCTGCAATGGTGACTTCCTCCAGTTTTAACATAGGTGGGATGTATATTTTTCTGACGTTTTCTGTTTCTCTTCATTGACTCTACAGGTACCTAAATTGTTGTTTTGCAGCTACAGAAGTAGTAAGCTCCACCCTCCTGTCTACAGACATCTGTGCGAAGCAGTACAAAAATAAGGAGCTCTGTTTCTGGACATGCTCACATCTCTATCCTCTACAGACAAGCACTAAAAAACTGGATGACTATCTCATGATAGTAGCATAGTAGTGTATCTACTAAGCTCAGAATAACTTTTATTCACTTATTTCCTACAATGGCATTTAAACAAAAAAGGCCACAAGATCACTTTTATACAAGCATAACCCTGACAACATCTAGACACACGCAGACAGTACAGCTACAAGAAGAACAGGTGCTTTGTTTATCACCGTTCTCCCATCCTGAGGCAGCTCAGCAGTTTGAGTACTCACCCAGGGTGCACATACAAGTTAATCTTACTCTTTGTGACTTGGATGCCTTTTGCTGACATCAGTAAATATAACAAATAACCAAGTTGTAACAGAAAATGTGCTTGGGGAAAAAAAGAAACAAAAAAAACCTCAGAAAAACCTATAGCCAAGACTATGTTCTTGATCTTCTGAGATGAGAGCTACTTTCTTAAACTCTTTTTATAATTGTTTTGGTTGCTTGGTTTTTACAAGGTTTGGAAGTTTTCATAAAATGCACTTGCTTTGGATGAAAGATCATGACGTGTTTAGCAATGGTTGTTTGCAAAACTAATGCCCTCCTTCAAAAAAAAAATAATGAAAAATGTTAAATGATGAAATGAAGAGAGAAGGAAAAAAACCTCACAGATAACTAGCTGAAATACTCCCTATAACATCCTAAAGGTGAAACAAAACACAGAAAAAAATGATTTTAAAGAACACTTGCAACCTTTCGACGGAACAATCATGAAACACAAACCTTTTCAGAGCAGCACTATGATATGACTCCAGATACCACTAAGAGATTTTCAGCAAGCAACAAACAAATCTCAAGTGCTAAAGTATCATCTATTAGGAACACATGCAGAGACATCATAGCAAAGCTCATTAGCATGAATCGACCAATACAATTTATGCTGCAATAACTATATTGCTTTTAAATTATTCTATCTTTCAAAAATTGTCTAAAACTCATGTAACATTAAATAAGGTATCAATAAATTCCATAGTGGAACAAGAAAAGCACTGTAATACATTTATACCAACATAAAATATGAGCATAAGACTTTTTACAGCTCCCTTGTGGCCATATTGTACTTGAGTTCTGCTCTAGCTGAGAATACCTTTATAACACACATTCATTATCTGTTGAATATTGCATTTTCTACCACTTAATAATTTATTCATCACAAATTAACAAGGGAACAGATTCTGACATTTAAGGGAAGATCAATTAGCAGTGAGTAGATACAAAACTTCTTAGTGTGACTCTATGTGATACAGTCCTCCCGCAGCCATTTGAAAGAGGACGCAGTCTGCCCAAAATGAAGTTATTGCTTGCCGGAAAGGTAATTCTTTGTCCTAGGTTTGTGTGCTTACTTGTTACTGGAAATGGGTAGGGGACAAGCACAAGGCTGGCAGTCCTCTGGAGATCCTTGGACGATGCCATAAAATCCCAATGCACATCTCTCACAGTGCTCACCAGCAGTATTGTGCTGACAATTCTGCAGAGAAAGGAGCCAGAATGAAAGCTGTATTTGATAATTACAAAAAAGCAGACAACATTTTGTTTCCAATCTTAGGGATTCAAATGAATTAGATTCATAATTTTCCTCTCCCTGATATGATTCGCAGTGGGGCTGCTTGCTTTGAACATCTATCAAACGCATGCTGTGTTACATATGGCCTTACACAGTGAATGAATGGAGATCTGTAGCTGGCCAGATGTATCATAAAGAATTTTTTAACCCATTCATCCCTCCTCCATTCCAGTCACTGAAGGAGGAAAAATAATCAATTAAAATTCCATTTTACTGTACCAGGCCATGTGTATTATTACATTTAAGAGCAGCATTGTGTTTACTGCAAGAAACATGCACCCTTGCAGATTTTTAACCTGCAAAAAGTTATGTTTTTACATAAATAGCAATTCAGAGGCAAAAAAGTACTGCATAATCTTAACCTAGTGTCAGTGGTTTACGGGCAGGTTCAGCCTGGCTCCATGACAAAAAGAAAACTTTACAGATGGACAGTTCACTTTTTTCACTCAGTAAATTTGACACCAATTTAAGTAAAACTGGATTAAAATATCCTCTATTTTAATTTGGTTCATTTACACAACTTATTAATTTTACATTAAGATTAACCTACGTTAAGTTCAGAAATGTAATACCTGACAAACTGATGTTTCAGGGTCACACATAGAACTGTGCCCATGACATTGACAAATGACACAGGCACCAAGGGACTGAGTAGGTATCCTCCCTCCATGTGAGGCTGGAAGCCTGTAAAATCCTGGAGAGCACAACTGCAATAAAAAAAAGATGCACAGGAAAACAGATCATTACAGAGTGAACTGAGTATAGGGAGCATCGCAAGCTTATCCTCCCAATCACCGGTTTTTACAAGTTGTGAAAAGAACCTGACAGGCTTCCACCTGTGTTACAAACAATATACAGCACTTTGCAGATAACAAGAGCCAGCCCTAATTGGAAACAGTGCTGAAAACTCCCTGGAGCACTCCACTGGCACCAGACTTTTCATATTACAGCTTGAGAGACCTTTCATTCAAATGCCGAACACCTCACTGCTCTCCCCGTGCATCAAGCAAACTTCCTTTCATTTCTTAAGAATAAGGTTTGTTTTCAACAAAAAAATTTTGCATGGACTGTGGAGAGAAAGCATGATGATTCTGTTTCCTTCGCCCTTGGTGAGTTTTTTAGCTTTGACAAGGTAATATCTGCCTACATACTGCCTGATGGATAACAAGCAAAAATCGGATAACAATCAAAAAATGGCTGCATGGCTGCAATATTTATAGCTATATATGGTAAAGTCTGTAAAAGCAGAGAATTCAAAATATTAAAGGTTTTCCATGTCTTGATACTATTAGCCCCAAATCTTAGTTATCTGTCACTGAGTCTCTCCTACCCAAGTCTGGCAATAAAATTGTAAGAGCAACTCAAATATTGTCAGCAATGCTGATGCATGCAAAATCCAGCACTTGATCTTTATTTCAGGCTTATTATGCAAACATATTAGAAGTGTCTACAAAACTCCCTGAAAGCATGAAAGTAGAAACAGGACCATTTTGATAATTCAGGCCATTAGGGTAAGTCACTCATCCCATGTATATACCCCATCACCCAGTGGAGCTGGGAGCCTATGAAGATGGACTGATGTGGTCATTTCCTACTGTTGACCTCAATTTGTGCTCTTTCGAAAGAGTGTGAGTAGTATGCCTTTCCACACAGCAATACAGTAGATGCAAAATAAACAGAAGGGTGTTTGAAATAAGTAATTTTTTATTATCAAAATCTGGATTCTCCAGTCAAGTACTGCCTGACATGCTCTATTCTATTCCTACAATTCCATTCTGACAGTTTTATAACCATTGCCAAAACATCCAGTAGTAAGTTATGGAAAAAGCATAAACACAATTGTTTTCTTTTGAATCACATGGAAAGCAAGTTAACTCACTTCTGCTTTTTTCCTTTATTTTGACTTAGACTACATTAAGATCCCTGAAGCATAGAAACAGTCTATCTGCTTTTTCATGGTTTGTGAGGAATTCCAATTTAGATAAATAATCTTGTATGAAAGTAATTTTGTTTCTTACTATAATTTCCTATTTTTTTCCTTGTCCAAATATAAAATATTACATAGCACAGGTTTACAAGTTCAGTGACTTTATGATTGGGGTAAAAATGTATGGTACATCCTCAAAATAAAATCTAACCTCTAGCTGTATTTTTTTTTCTGATATGCAGCTGACATTCTTGTAATCTATTTTGATGTAAGTATCTCTGAGATGAAATGGAACATTTACAAACGATGAAGTAGTAGACTATATTTTTCATCATTAGCTTGGAACTTTTTTTAGAAGTAGCCATAAGGGAAACTCTTACCACTGTTTTTTTTCAGCCTGCTTCTGAATTAAAAGAAAAACAATATAGGTTATAAATGTTATTTCTAGAAAAATTGTTGTGCACTTAGTCCTCACAATGGAATTACAGGATAAACCATGAAACAGATACATATAGTCTATCAGCATTTGCTTAAGAAAACACCTGTTTATCAGATGTTTTTTTCTCCTGTTGCAATTAAATAAACCTTCCCAGAACACACCATAACCTTCACTGAGAACACTAAAAATAAATGAAGTTATGAGCATAAGAAGATTGCACAATTAGGCACAGAGTATGAAGGCTGCAACTGAGATATTTATTTTAGCCCCTGGTGTGAATTAAAATAAAGTTCTAATTACATTATCATATATTTTCCCGGGAAAATGTAGTCTACTTAAGTAATTTGAAAAAAAAAAACACACACACACACAAAAACAACAAAAGAACGAATCACCTAAACTGCACTTTAGAGCAAATGCTGAAGCACTCATATGTGTGTGCATTTACATACATTCAGGTGTATGCTCTTACCTGAAAAGCATGTAAAGAAAATGCCTTCATTTCCTTTCACATATTTCCTATGAACTCACTGCTCCTGCTACCTCATTTGCTCCATGAAACAATGACGTACAAGATTTGAAATACAACAGTGCCTCTTTCCCTTTATTTACTTGCTCCAAATTTTCTCCCACTGCTTATATTGTGGAACCCTTTACAAGATCCCACTTACTCAGGATATATGGGAGATTTGCAGAATACTTGAGGACGTGTTTCCTGCCACTTCCACCTAGCAACTGAATAAAAAGTATTTGGAATTGCTAGTGCTGCTTAATAATGAAAACATGCTGTTTTGCACGAAGTGCAAGTCTCATCATCAGAAGCATATACAGACAAAATGTTAATTAACTACCATTCTGCAGTCACAGGTCTACATAGTAGACAATACAATAGTATTACGCTCTTATTCGTCCAAAAAAACCTTGGTCAGCCTCAGTCAGACAATTCATTGTGACTCAAATTTACATATGGAAAAAAAAAAGACAGCTAAAATTCCTTGTAAGATAGATATTGAGAACATCTATCTCAGTTTAGTGAATCCACACACTAATTGCTAGTCACATCTTACTAAGCAATGGAACAGAAGGCAGAAATACTTTTACTGGAAGTAAAATTAGTAACGTACCTCACAAGACAAACCAGAGTAACCAAGCGGGCAGTCACATTGCTCAATTGAGTAAGCCTGAGGAGTCATTCCAGAAACAATGCCACCTTCAGCAACTTCCATTGAGATCTCAGAAATCCTGAAAGAAAAAGGAAGCAAGCGTCTTTAATTAGAGTAGTGAAGCACTAATTCAAAATCACTTAGATCATCTTGAATGGTTGAACATTGCCTTATTTGGCTTTCTGTAGGTTTCTTGCCTTATAGGAGCTAAAAGAGCACTATTTTTGCTATTCCTACTGCTTTTCTTTTTTCTTAATCTCTTTTTAGTGAAACTATTAACAACAGCTCAAATCTGATTTCTCATTCAGAGGGAGTCATTAAGAAATCAAAGTCATATATTAAATGCAGTTCCAATTCACGATAGGTATAGCAATAAAATTGTTCACTAAATGAGCTTTTAATGAGGCAACTATTAAAAAAAAATATATTAGATCTCCAGCAAATAAAGCAGCCTAACACACTGCTAAACAGTCTTTAAAGCATGGGTTTCTTCTTTTTTTTTTTTTTCCCCAGGAATTTTAAGATCTGGAGCTAGATATCTTTTTTTTTTTTTTTTTCCTCTGTAGGATCATCTGGATAATTGAAAACTAGCAAACAATTTAAAGCAAAAAAAAAAAATCCTACTACAGAATCATCCAGTATTATCACAGAGGGTATGTTTCATGGTAGTAACTTTTGAAATACTTGTTTGTATTAATAATATCCTTGCCTCCCAACAACTCTAACCTCTCAACTACTGGAACCCCTTAGTATCTTTGATAAATAAGAACGGTAGAATGGTGTAAGTTTTAGGGCCTCAAATATAATGTCCACATAACAGAAAATGCTGAAGAGCTTGTGAATAGGTAGCTGAATAAACACAGGTAGCGCTGTTACAGTCTATTCAGTGTCTGTGCACAGGCTTAATGCAGAGGAAGTCACAGAAACACTCATCTCTTTTTTATGTTCGTAGTCTGCTCATTTACTCCCAAATGCTGATTACTGAGTGGCATTGTTCGGCACTTTGGCCCGTAGGAACCAATGTCAACATGACTATAGGAAAAGTAAAAGCTCACTGTTGAAATAAATGAGGCTTTTGAGATTGAGCTTAGTTGAACATAACTATGCCTTCTAAAATCTTGTGTCAAAGCAAAATTCCCAAATCATCTAGTAACTTCAACCCTGTGCTCCCTACTTGAAGAAATGGGTTCAGTGGAGCAGGGAAATTGAAAGAACAAATAAACAAACAAAGCCAGATCAAAACAGAAGACTGAAGAGGGCAAAAATATTTAGATCTGATGTGTCAGTACAAACCTACATTGAAATCTTTGTACATTAAATGGAAAAACTAAATGAAATCTGCCTCCCCATCATCTTCAAGGCTGAGGCAATGGTCTCTGTGCTGCAAAAAACTATTTATGGTCAGAAAGTTGAATTTACATAATAATATGCTCTGCGACCACAAAGTTACCTGTTGTTTGTGTGTAAATGTTTCTTAAGGACTGTCAGGCTTGGCTGGCTCTTAGAACATGTCTAACAGGAAGCAGACTAACAACTGCTACCTGATCAGTGTCGGGGATATTGAAATAATTCACAGTCAAATTGAAAGCATATTTCCAATTGAAACTAATTTATTATCACAGCCCAGCTGCCTGAAAAGCAAAATCTAATAAAAGAAATGTTTCAACTTACAGCGCTGAATGTGCAAATGAGCGCAACAAAATGAACACGACAGGAGAGAAATGTGTGGCTTTGGATTCTGAGCAGAAATCTATAAATTACTAGTAATGCTGCAGCTCTGAAGCAAAAGTAAAAACAAAACAAAACAAAAAAAACAACAAAAAAAAACCAACCAAGCTTGAAACATTAGCATTGCTGCTAAGCTATATAACTAATACACTGCCAATACTTGGACTACGGTATCAGAATTTGAGAACAAAGACTATTTTGAATTTTAAATGCTTTTCCTACAGTTTATCATTTGTCTACATCTTTTAAACTCTGAAATTGAAATAAAAGGACATCACAGATGGTATTTTCATAATCCCATCCCAGTTTTCTTTACCTTATACTTTTCTATAATGCACAGTCAGACAGAAAGAGAAGCTTTAATTCAAACATATATTTAAAGTTGAGCACATACCTAAATACTGTTCTCTAGAGCATCTCATCCTGCTTTTAATATAAGCTTGCAATTCTTACTCAAGTTAATATCCCACTAGCTTCTATGAACATTTTGAGGAATTTTGTGATCTTAAGCAAAACTGTCTTAAAAATCAGTCAAGGTGCTGACTTGGAAAAAATTATTATATACTCCTGACAATTATTTTCTACCTAAAGTCTCAGATGCCATGGGGTGAGTGTTACCTATGTAAATATACAGAGATCATAAAAATCTGTTGCAACATAACCACCTACAAAATCAAGCACAATATTTTGTTAAAGGTTTTGATATCACATGGAGAGTTGTCAAAGAAAACAACTGACCTGTTCAAGTACTGCTGTCATATAAAATGTTACGCTGTGAAATGTGATGTTATAAAAATACATTTTGGTTCGGTAAGTGCCACCCTGCAAACCTGCCCTGAAACAGAAGTCATTCTCTGTTCTGTTATATGCCTCATTAACTAGGTAACCTTGATGAAATGGTGGCATATTACAATGCAAGTGTAGATCAGTTATGATGATCACATGAATCTCAGAACAAAATCATGAAGCTGGAAGTCCATTTGAATAACTTTGATTATACTGCCTGAGCTGAGATATCATTCAGCGTTTTCTTCCACAGCTGAACTAGAATCTGGAGTTCATCCAGGGAAGGGAGAGCAGAAGCAGATACAGAACATGGAGAACACTTCTCAAATTTTCTGTTTTACATTGGAGTTACACACCTCTTTCCATAGGTGTTCCTTGTACATGTAATACAACATATTAAACAGTACTGCAAAGATGCATTATATCTGCCCCTACTATTCACTCTCATGAGCTCCAAAGGCAATGTTCTTATAGACAAATTTGTAAACTAAAAATCTAGAAATAATTTTAGCTTGTCAATTCTACGATAGACTCATAGCAAGGTCTTCTGGAGACCTCTGGCATTTATCCCCAATTATTCCTGTTTCCTTGCTATTAAATTTTTGCTTACAATGGATATAAAAATTTCCTTATCAAAAAGTTCTAGGAATAGCCTATGCAATCTATTCCAGAACTTCTTTACTCCCAGGAAGTTTTTTCCTATGTCTAATGCAAATCTTTCATAATGAAGATTAAGCTAATTTCTTTTTTTAATGTACATACCATGACAACAGAGAATTAATGATTTTATTTCTCTTTGTGACAACATTTTATGCATTTTAAGAAAAGTTATAACTTCTGAATAAATTCAGTTCTTGACATCTTCTCTCACAGGCCATGTTTTCTGTCCTCTGATGTTGTTCACTCTTCTCCTTGGAAGGCTTTAATCATTATTTCTTGAATCAGAGCATCCCAAACTGGATGCTTAGACTTTACTAGAGTTGGTTTTAATTAAAAGATTAATTCTTTGTACTTGGCAGAATGTTCCTGTTTATTATTTCAGGTAGAATATTTACATTTCTAAACAAGAATATCATTACTGAATCACATTAATCTGGCAATATGTTGTAAACAACAGATCCCTTTTCGAAGAATAGGTAACTAAGAAGTTGTTCCTTGTTTAAATATCTTGTTTAATTGACTACTTCTTTCAAAGCATAAAATGTTATACTTGACCTTTAGATTGCAGTCAGATTTCAGTACGTGCCTCTTATTTTGCTTTCTGATATATTTATATTGCTTTCTAATTTCATGCCCACTTCAAATTTAGTAGGCATTCTCTTTATTTAATCATTCAATTTATTAACAAATAAACAAAAAAAATATTTAACTTATCTGCTCCTAATATAATGAATTAAATTCCATTTTGTTAAAGGAGCACTCTGTTCCCCTTTTACTATTTAAGTTAGTTCCAATTTGCAAGAGAAAATTCTTTCATTTACATTAAATTACAACATCATATTTCCAAAAAGAAGATATTTATTCAAAAATATTTCTGGATTGTTTCAGGATGTGCATACTTGCATTTGTTTTCTGTTCAAGGGTCCAGAAAATAAAGATTTTGTTTACTTATTATGATTTAAATTTTCTATCAAATAAAATTTTACTCCCCTCAATCTTTTGCCATGCTGAACACTAACTCCTTCTGTTCTTCCCAGTAAGTGCTTATGTTTTGAATAAAAATTCTGTTAGGAAGTTCTATCACTTTATCTGTGACTATAGCACTGAACAGTTACCTGCTCTGCCTCATGATGTTGCCATGAGTAGCCTTAATAAGAATGTAATGAACATCATACAGCACATTCAGGAAGTCTTCCCGGGATACAACTCTACTCGGCCTTGAGTCATCTGCATAATGTTTCCATGTGAAATCTGCCTGGGACATCGTCTTGTTGACTGCCGGGTCATTTTGATATTCCCAGAGCACAGTGTTTCTCACTCTTTGGCCATCACCATAATATTCCCATTCATGCTGAAAAACAGTAATAAAAAAACAGATTATTAGGAGTATTAAAAAGAACCCAGTGCTTATGATATGGTGAAAGAGCAGATGGGAGCATTACCTCTGTCAGCTCTATCTCATGCCTTGTCAGCTGCCCAATCAGAGGGGCTGGCATATGCCGGACAATAATTCTTGTGTGGGTAGGAGGGCCACCTCTGATGATCACTTGGGGATAGTAAGTAGTAAAGCCTGTTTCTTCTCGTGCTTCAAAGTAGATTGCATATTTCAGTTTCCCTCCATAAGCAGTCAGCTAACGAAGCAAAACACAAAGTAGAAAAACAAATCTCATTTTCAGCTAAAAATAATTTTCAGGGCATACGTGGGAGCTAGATGCACACAACCTGATTAATCCATGTATAGTATAAAATAGCAGTATGTGCTTGTAGAACTGTCTAGGGATAGGGGCTATGTTTGAAAGTACTGATCAGCAATTTGTTATTGTATTGTGCTATTAAAAACAACAAAAAAGTGTTAGCTATTTCGTTTTATTTGTCTTAGCATCACCGGAAGTTTGTGTTTAGAGAAAGGAACACGTAAACTCTCTTCAAGCAAACCAAAGAGTATCAAAAGTACAAAATAAATATCAGTACAGTGGTGCATAATAATTGGCCTCCAAAAGAAGGTTTATTTCAGTCATTTTCTTCTGTAAGACCTACACATAGATGGCATTTTGGAGAAATGGCAAAATGGACAAAAAAAAAAGGTTGCAAGAGAGATACATTAGTTAATGAAGTTTACTTTATTTAAATAAGCTTTTTATGAGAAAATCTGTCCCGTGGAAAAATTATACATGTTACTGATGGTAACTATCTATTATAAAATAGTGTTGGAGTTACAGACTTATAGATTTCCAAGGTACTGGAGACAGGTACTTTCCACTATGTGATGACATGCTCAGTGGATAAGAAATGAAGGTATTGTAAAATACAAACATTTAAAAAATATATAAAAAAAATAAAGCCATGTAGATATTCAGTGGAATCTCATGTTACCTTTTGTCCTTCAAACTGCTCTGGAAGCCTCCAGTAAACAGGTTCTGAACGAAGAATCCGCATCACCTGTTCTATATTTGCTACTATTTCAGGAGGCTGGAACGCAATCCCTGAAAGAGTACTTTGGTGAAGGTTTTCATCCACCAGTGGCAGAACTGTTTGCTCTGGACTCAAGGTCACCTAAGCATGTTCAAAATAACAAGAATAAAATCAAATCTGTTTCTCCCCATGAAGGAAATAAGTGTTTGTCTTTAAATTTAAACTCTTTAAAAATATATATATTTGCAGTTTTTTTCATTTCACATCACTATTTGTCAAAAAACAAGTATGGAGAAATACTGATAATAATGATGTCTTCCTCAAGCCTTTTGCACCCTGTCCTCATTCCAAAAAGAATGTATTAGCACTGGTTGAAACAGTTTCATAAGTGAGTGATCCCATTAATTTCATTAATATGATTTTCATAGTGCTGTTTCAGTCTTGGGCCTCCTCTGTTCTGATTGTGAGAAACATTAATTACAATGAATCATACTTCTCATCAACACTTGACTGCGGAACACAACATCTGACCCACTGTACTTCTAAGTAATGCTATAAGTAATTTTGATAAAAAACTGTAATATGTGTCTTAGCAATTCTATTCAGACAGGAAATGTTTGAACTCAAAAAGGACCAGTATCAAAATTGCTGTCTCCTAAAGAGTGAGGAAAGAGAAAAAAAATAATGCAAAATCTTATCCCTAATAGTGATCCCATCAACAGGCTGTTCAAGAGTTTGGGATCAGGTTGTGAGAAATTACTCAAGCCTTGTGCTGTACTTACAGTGTTCTTACAGTGTTCCATTATTTCCATTTACAGCACGGACTGACTGGACACAGAAACATCCCTGACAATTGCTAGTCCTATGTGAGATTTCCTGAGTTCCTGTCAGAACTGTATTTTAGACATCAAGAAAGGGGTCAACACATTTGAATTTCAGAAAAGCCTTATTGTCATACAGGACAAAATTCGCTTGTCTAAACATGTCTAATGCCATTTGAGGCACCTGAAATAGCATCTGAAATAACCACTAGCATCTGGAAGAATTCAGTGTCCATCAGTTTAAAACTCTGAATCAATTCCAATTCTATAATACATCAGAGAGCCAAAAACCAGATGAGTTGTGTACATAGACTTGCTTAGATGTGAGTATTAACATGAGAGGAAATTAACTGAGACAAACCAGATCATCAAGAGGTTTCAACTATGCTATTGCTTTGTGCTGCCACATGTGATGTGATGGACAGTAGTGGTCTCAATGTGTGTTTTGTACTCATTGTATAGATAAATAGAGACAATCAGTCTGTCTTACTTGAAAGCCTAACGTAGGTCTCAAGACCCTTTTCCACATGAGGGTGGAGAACTCTTTCTTTTCTTTAAGGGACTTCCGCTCCTAGATTTCAATATGGCAGCATCTTCACTAAGCACTTTTAAAAATAATACTTTTAGAAAAAGTAATGAAAATAAACAGATAAGTGGACCATGGCAAATCTATACTGAACAACAAGTATCTATGACTCTTGAATACACGAGGATAAACTGTGTATCGTATACCAGGGATTAGGTCACAATGCACTGAAATGCATCATTTCCCCATACGTGACTAACTTGCCTGTTCCTAGCTTTTAACAGCTTTACGTTGACTTAATATCTGCTATCATATCACTAGTTTTCTTATCTACTTACTTTTAATGCTTTGACCCTATTTTTCTAATGGAACGTACTACTCTTTCCACTTCTCAAATTATAAAGAGGAAAATGACTGCTTAAATGTTTGGCCATTTTCTAGCTGCCTCTCAGTGCTTGACTAAAACATGCCAGCAGGAAACAACATTATCTCATTACATGGCTCAGCAGTTCCCTACTCACCCACGTGCGGATCAGACCCCTTGCCTCACTGCACTGTGTAGTCAAGCCAAAGCAATAGCAACTGCTGCAGCCAAGTGGGTTTCTGGCAGAGAGGCCAAATGTGCCAGATTTGCACCTGTCACAGTGGACACCTTCCACATTGACCTGGAATAGAGAGAACATTAAAAAAAAAAAGGCAAGCTTTAATTACAGGCAATAATAAGAAAAAGAAAATGGAACAATATTAATAATAGTATAAGTGTAAGGAGCTTCAAGGAGCTTTCCAGCCTCTTAACATGTGTGTATGCAAACATATAAATTAATATAAAACTGACTTTTGCATTTGTATCCACTAAGTAACTCTGAGCATCCACTGGCTCCTTAGTGATAGTTGCATGCACAGAAAGATCAAATGGTACTTTGGATACAACATGCTTATTAAATGATTGATAAGAAAAAAATATGTCCTTCTGAAACTGCCAGGGTTAATCAGAGCTTCTGTTTATCAGGAATTAGTTTTGACAAGTTAGAACTTTTAACCTACAGTACTAAATATTCTTGCTGAGAAACATACTTTAATGGAAATATTGTGGAGAAAAGCTTTCCCCTCTTCACCTGATTGTTTTCCACATCACTGAGCTGTATTAACAAGGCTGAAATGTTTCACTGCTGTAATGTCAATGCTTTTATTTTCATTTTTCAATTAGTCCAAATAAAAAGCAAACCCAGATAGGCTAGATAAGCATTAATATATACACAGCCTTTTAAAGACATTTTTTACTGAGACCAAGGTATTGAAAAAAAAATGCCAATATGAAAGCTCTGGTCTCTCTCTCTCTCTTTTCTTCACAGTAATATCAAGAAGTCAATCTAAAAAAAAAAGAAAATCAACTTTCCAAAGCTTATAAAAGAAACCAACACTTTCCCTGGGGATTTACCATTTTAACCTCATTTCCACATGCAACTATGAGCAAATGTGCTTACACTGTAATTGCCTTAAATTTTGATGCTTTAAGTAAGGGCTGACAAAGGAGCTCCTGAGCCTTTGAAAGCTCATTTTCTCCAGCTATAACAGCAAGTTTCAATGGCAATGATTATCTGTTTAAAAGATCTCCCTTCTTCAATATGTAAGTCTTTCAAAAAAGTTAGTCAAAAGGTTAACCAAACCTAGATTTAAACTGTAAAAAACAAAAAACAAACAAAAAAAACCAGCAAAACTAACTGTTGGCTTAATCCAGTAATTTTTGTCATAAATTGTGACTTTTACTTGCTTTGTATTGATTTGTGTCAACTGCAGTTTTTAATCAGTAAATATCAGCAGAATATATGCTATTAATTTGCATTCACAGAGACATATTTTATGTCTTAAAGGAATCAACAAAGAAACATTTCTACTTAAGAATGCCATAAAACTCCATTATTCTATTCTGTGCTTGGAAGACCTACAAGAAAGACATTGGTACAGTGGACCTAACCCAGAAAAGGGACACCAAAATGGTCAGTGGAGCTGGAACACATGAAGAAAGTTTGAAATAACTGAAGCACTTCTATTTTTAACATTTCAGTGGATGGCATAGGGCAGATAGCATTGCTCATCAGGCCAAGAAACAGCTTTTTCTCAAATGGTGCTTGTCAGCATTTCACTTCAGTTTCCTTATGGTCCTACAGTCAAATGAATCAGCATTTGGAAAACAGAATAGGGCACGTTCTATTCAAATACACCAGAAAAATAGTACGGTGGCCAAGCAGTTTTCACATAGGTTGTGGAATCTCCACTCTTGGAAATAATACCTCAGAGCAGTCTCATTCAAAGAAGGAGATGACCTTAATGCTCTCCACAGGTACATTCCACTCTAACTGATATTACAGTTTCTCTATTGAATCTATGCTTTAACTCAGAATGAAGAGAATGGTGTCCAATTAACAAAATAATTACCTGGCAATTATACCTTTTGAATTTATCCTTGAATTTTGCTCACTCTTTGTGTCAGGACAGTCTCTGAAGAAGAATGAATCAAAATTGCAGAAGCAATCTCTTAAGGCCATTTTTAGAAAGCTCTTCCATGAAGATCAATACTAGATCAGGTTAGCAGCTAGCCAGTACTTGAAAATGTCAAAGAATGAGAACATCATAACCTTTCTGGATAATCTATTTGATGAACCTCCTAGTGATTTTTTCCCTAACATCCAATCCAAAATTCCCAAGCTGCCATACGGAGCTGTTGATACTATAACACCTTTTGCTAATATCAAAAAGGACTTGACTCCATCATATTTGCAATTACTCTTTAAAGTGACCGTAGGCTATTACATTTTCCCTCAGCTTTTCTTTTTCCTTCAGAGTAGAAGAGACCAGTTCCTGCTCCCTCAGTGTATACTCAGACCATCTGCCTTAAGTCCCTTTTTAGCCCTTCTCTTGATCCTCTACATTTTTATATCAAAATTTAAAACTGTCATTTCCAAGTACTCTGTGTAGAAGAGGAAGGATAAAGACTTCCCTTGATCTGCTGGCCAATCTCATCTCAAACCAGCTCAGTATGCAGATTGTCTAATTCCCACTGAAAGTGAAGAGTTGTCTTATATTTGATTTGTCATCTCCCATAGCCCTTATGTGCTTTTCAGTAGATTACTATTCAGCATTTTACCTCTCAAACTGTACTGATTCTTGGGGTTGTTCCACTTCAGGTTCTTACCTTTGCCCATGTCCTTGCTGCAGTCCAAGACCTTTCTATTTTCCATTGTAACTTTTCAAGCAAAATATGGACTGTATTTCTATGTTCAGACACTGCCCTGGTGTACTCTACTTGCTGGCCACCGTGTGTCAAATCTCTCTTTAAGACCAGAAATCCAGCCAATTTTCAGTGCACATAAGCGTGCAATTCTCCACAGAACAATTCCAAATAGGAAGGCTGTGGCTGATGATACCAAGTCTTACAGTAGTCACAAAGTCACTTCTTTAGTAGTCTTGAATTGTACACAATCTACTCAGAAATAATAGATATTGCTGCAGTGAATTCTACTCATTTTACCTGGTGGGGATTCCCTCTTAGTAAACTCATTACAATGAACAAGCACTGTAGCATATTGTTATCACTGATGTTTTTCCTTTTAGTTTGCCAAATGTCTGAACAAGTATATTGAATGTTTAAATTAGCAGCAATTTGTTCTGCAAGACCAGGAAGAAATACAAAGGGAGAGTAGAGCCTAAGAGGATAGCAAGTGATAGCATGTGAAAAAGCAATAGATGAGCACTTAAGTCTTCATGTTAGACTCTTACAGCAAATAGCAAATGCACTATGACAGACAACTAGATCTGTTTGCACATACTGTAGACATAGACAAGTACAAATGTCAAGGAATTTTGGATTAAATTTCTCAGCAGATATAAGATCAGCTTACAGCCTTTATTGCCCTACCTTGCAGCTGCATTGGCCAGTATGATTAACGCATGAGCATGTCCCCAAATCTGTATCACAGCTCTGTGGATCAGTCCCAGACAGGACACACTGACAAGCAATGCACCGTGGATAATTCCAGTAACCCGACCTGCACTCAGTGCATTTATCCCCAGAGAATTCAGGGCGGCAGAAACAGCAGCCTGTCTGTAAGTCACACTGAGAACTTAGGGCTCCAACAAGGCTACAGTCACAGGGCTGAAAAGAAGAAAAACAAGAATAAAATTGCAGTTGTGCATCTGAAAAAAAAAAAAAAAAAAAAATAAAAATCAAAACTCCAAAACAAAAACACCACACATCTTTCAAGTTCTGGTAAATAGAGTTCTTATACAATGAACTTCCACTGTCCAAAGATAACATCTGAATTATTAAGGTAGGCATTTGTCTTTATTCATCAAGGGTCAAGCAATTCCTCTAAACACACCAAAAACTTATATTAAAGACACTTATAACACTGCTTTCCTCTTAAACATATTTTATGTATCACTGGTAAATTCAGAAGTGAAATGACAAATCCAACAGGATGAAGGGCACTGGCATACTCTGTGGACAAAGTTAACTTAGGAATTTTAAGTGCCCTCTAAAAAATTATTTCTATGCAAGACCTGTACAGGGCATGTTCACACTCCTTTGCTAAAACTGGAGTTGCTCAGGGGCAGTGGTCCCAGTGGAATCTAGTGCAATGATTATTACTAATCTGTCAGGCAGGTAACTATCTTCTTTTTACAAACTTGACTCTTAGATGATAGCAATTTACAAGGTAAGGGATATTGATATTTAGTCTTCTGGTGTGGTGGAAAGTAAACTTGCTTACAGAAAGAGAGTTTCCACAGATAAGCAAGGAAAGAAACAGGTGATTTGCCAAGGGGTCTACATGCTGAGTATAGAAGCAAGTAGCTGGGAAAGCTGCAGTCTCCCAAAGAACAGAAAAATCCTTCAGTACTATTACTGTGATCGTACTACAAAGTTAGCCCAGGACATTCACTCTGATCACTGACGCGACAAGAATTTCATATGAAGAGTTTCAGCTTGCAATAGCAAACCCAGCGCCAGCAGTACAGGTTACCACAGTAACTGACATGGATAGACTTGCTAAAATTAAGGATACAAACCTGAAGAAGAGAGGAAGAAAAATGAGGACTTCGTTTCTAAGAAAAATTGTTTATTAAATGAATACTTATAGCATGTTTTTTTCTGCTCTGAAATGACCATTTCTAAAGAAGGTGATTATGTATAGGAAACATTCAATTTCAATTTTTACTGAATCCAAGAGAAACTATTTAACTACTAGTTACGTATTAGACTGCTAAACTACAGCCTAACCTAAGAAACAAAACCTTCTGACAGAAGGAACTTTGTTCTACAAGATATACTTGAAAATAAAGCTTAGGAAACAAATTCTTCATCACACACTGAAATAGTTCAGTGTGCAATATCAAAATCTAAACTGCAATCAAACATTATGTTTGTTTTGCAAGCAAATAGTTTTATGCAACGCTTTCTAACCCCTTTGAGTTACAAGACCCCTGGAAATCTACAAAGAGTGTGAGTAGGAGATCTCACTTTGCAGAAATTATTGAAAGAGTTGTAGGCTGATAGATCATTATTAATTTAGATGATACCATGGAACTTCCATATTAATGTGACCGCATAAAAGACAATCAGAGAACACACTCCAGAGCTCAAACAGAGGTCTTCAACCTCATTATAGGCTGGATTCAGAAGCCAGGAATCTGTATCACAGCAGCACAGCAGAGGTTTCACAAGAGGAGTTTTCCATACATACAGAAATAATTAATCCATAACCTGAGCTACATGACAAACAGTCTTTGAAGAAAGCGCATTAATGGTGTACGACCATGTTCAGACAAGACAGTTTTTCTGGAGTAATTGCAGCAGTACTGTAAATGCCTCATCATTAATAAGAAAGGCAGAGAGAAGGAGGCATTTAAACTTGGTACAGTATTCACTATCACTAGTATTCAACCTCATCAAATATTGTTCTCTTCAACTCAGGAGTATGACATTATCAATAGCTTTCATGGCCTATTTGACATAATTTTCTTCTTCTTGTCCCTCCTTACCCTCCTTTTAAGACTTTCATAACTCTGTCAAACACTAGAATAAGAAGGATTTAGAGGCAAGTAAGAAGGTTTATTTCCCTTTTAAGGAAATAGAAAGAAAGTGTATTTTATGGGTAAGGCAGCTGCTTCTTTTCTTTATGCACAAGTCAAAGGCCTTATCAAATAAAATTAAAGGATGTCTTCCCACTAGCATCAGAACTAGAGCCAAAGTAAATTTTTTCTGCAAAGATAAGGTCAATTACTGTAGTTATACATTTTTACATTATATAATTCTGTGGTGTTGTGGTTTAACCTGATAGGTGGCTCAGTACCACACAGTCTTTTGCTCATTCCCCCCACCTTCCTAGTGGGATGGGAGAGAGAATCAGAAAAAACAAAGTAGACCTTGTGGGCTAAGATAAAACTATTTAATAAGGAAGAGGAAAAAAGGATAATAGCTACGACAATCGTGTATATAAATATCTATCTACATAACAAGTGATGCACAAGTTATTGCTCACCACCCATTGACCCATGCCCAGCTAGTTCTTGAGCAGCAGCAGCCCACCCAATGAACACCCCCCCTCCCCTTCACCTTTTTCAAACTTTCCTTCCTCATGATGTCATACAGTATAGAATATCCCTTTGGCCAGTTTAAGTCACCTGGCCTGGTTCTGTCCCCACCCAGCTCCTTGTGTCCACCCTCAAGTCCCCTTGATGGCAGGACAATAGGAGAAGCTGAGGAAAAGAAATGTCCTTGGCTCTGTACAGCATTACTCAGCAACAGCTAAAACAATAGTGTGTTATCTACATTGTTTTTCTCCTAAAACCAAAATGAAGCATCATACTAAAAACTATGGGAAAACATAATTAACTCTGAAACTAAGACATATGGTCATCTCCTCAATCATGTTAAATGCAGCTGTAACAAAAGAAATCAGGATACAAACTCAGCATGACAGCACTACAGTATAAACAGGGTGTTTGGTGTTACAGGCTACAAACCTGAGAGAGGGGCTTGGTAATGCTCAGTAATTGATCACCAACGTTTACACCATAGTCTGATTGACACTAAAACTTGCAATGGAGGAACAAACAATGATTTACAAATGTAAATTTGTATCCCACCTACAAACTACTGTATTTACCCCATGGGAATGAGATGACACATACAGAGAAAAGAGAGATCCACTCACCTTGCAACCATGGACAATGTCATGGCCCCAGTGATTTGGTGCACACTTGTCACACATCTCTCCAATGGTATTGGGGGGGCAGATACAGTGGCCACTGACAGGATCACAGTTATTACCAAATTGTGAACAGTCACAGGCTTAATGGGAAACAGAAACAAAGTAGAGAAAAGTGAAAGTTGCCCCCTTATATATCAAGGACTTTTTTTTCTACTACAATCTTTAAGAGGAGAACAATGTCTTCACATGAAACTGTAATTCTTTGCAGATTTTATTCAATGAAACAAATTTGGTTTTGGAAGTGATTCCAAAAAGGGCCTTTGATGTTAAACCATTATTAGGTGAACAATTAATTGGTGACAAATTAAGATTAAAAGCATATAAGAGAAGAGGCACAAGACACCTAATTGTTCTGAAGAGCAGAACCAGCGCATGTTTATTTTCATACCCACCCTCAACATTACCCAGCAAAACATTACACAGCAAAAGCATCATAAGCAAACTATCACTCTCTGAGCATTAATCAGTCCCTTGGTAAGTCTACAGGGCAGTGTAACATGATGCCCCATTGCAGAGGGCTGTGTTTGTATTTATCGCCTTTATAACTAATACTTTGTTATCCCATGCATCAGTGTTGCCCCATGAGGTCAGTGTTCAAAACGACATTTGGATACTGTCTTCAATAATATGTATTTAGCCCTGGAATGGACAGGCTAGATGATCTTTGAATGTCTCTTCCAACTCAACTATTTTAGTCTATTTCCAAGTAAAGCTAGATAATAAGAGATGTGCAAAGACAGAACTCATATTTGTAGTTCAGATAAGAACTGATCTTTATTTTTCTCCATCAATGCTTCCGAAATGAGATAACAGATGCAAGTAAGTTTAACTTCCATCATGACAGATGCAACATTTGAAAACATGCGATACAGAGTCTTTTGGCACATCGTGAAGGTGTTTCAGAAGTACGTCATCACTGTGGATGTACTTCAGACTGAAGCTTTTGTGAATTCTATGGAAGTATAGTTCTTAGGCAAAACTGGTTCAAAAGGTATAGAGGGAGAAAAGTGACAGAGCAACATTTTTTTGTTTGTACTATCATAATTATTTAAAAGAATATGGAAAAAAAACCAACACATTTGTTGCAAGAAATAGTTTAACAGAAATTTATTTTGTATATTTGTTGCTAGAGTGTCAATAATAACTGATCTAACTGATGATGCTTCAGGGTTTTTTAATTATTTTTTATTGTACAAGAAAAAAACAACTTATATTTCTTTTGGATAAATGCTAGATAAAAGAAGTCTAATATATTATTAGATATTTAGCTGACATTCTAGTATTCGTTTTTTGTGCACTTTCTTCTAGAATGATTTGATATACTTCTATTAAATTTCTGTGATTCATAATTTAATTCCTTTTTTTTTGGTCATATGAAGGAAAGCATAAAATGCTTGTTAATAATAAGTGTGGAATAAACAGCATTTTGAGAAAAAAAATTCTTTGCATCTGTTATATTCACTTTGAAACTTTTAAAAATCTGTTGAGGTTATTTAAAATACTTGATGAACATAGGCAGATACATTTCTATTTAAAATATTATTTAGATTTTCACTAAACTCAGTCTTCCCATGTTTATCAGAAGAGCAGTTAAAAAATTCATATGAAAACTTGTTGCCCTCTCATTTTCTCTCCCCAGCTGTATGAAACTAACAACATTTTGTAACATTTCACAAGAGCAATGTGCTTTTAAATTGTGAAATATTACAATAAGAGATTAATCATGAAGATATCCACAGTAATTTTTTCACTCCAGTATGTGCTAAGAACTTTCAAGCTCTCTGAGCAGTGAGTTTGTGAACAAATCTTTCCCTTTTCCATAGTATCAACTTTACAACATGGTAAATATTTTCTTGCCCCTTCCTTCACATGGCAGACAATACCATAGAGTAATACTTCCAGTTACGATCTACAAACCACTTTGGCTCAAGGCATATCAATAGTACAGATGAAATTGAATTTTGCTGCACAGGCACGGGTCTCAAACTCTAGATGCTCCTTCCGTACTAAAGCTAAAGAAGTAGGAGAGACAGAGAGCTAGGCTTGCTACTTGTGCTGCTGTTCATTATGGAAAAGGAGGAGGATGAGGATACCGGGGAAGACCATTTCTGCTGCTGGGAAGAATACTCTACAGCTCTGACCTGAAGAATGACAGCAGAAATATCCTCAGCTTGGTAGAACTCTGCCATCAGCAAGGAACGCTGCGGGGCCATTGCCACTCTGGCATGCCAACATACTTGACAGTTATCTATGCCTCCTGTGACCAGATCTATACTAGTTTATGAGACATTAAAAGCACAGATCTGTTAGCAAAATGGATATTTCTCTGTGAAGGAACCAATGGGTTAGATTCTTTTTGACCTAGCAGTCTGTACTACTTTAAGGACAGGAAGTGTCCATTTCAGTGTTTGGGTGTTTGACCTTATGTCCAAAAGAACAAACATAAATATAAAGAAGTAGCTGGAAATATTTCATGATGATGCGATAATTTCAGCATCTGGAGGAGAATACTTTTCCTGTGCTTACACGAGGGACATAGCAGAGGTTTTTTTGTGTACAACAAGATTTTCAGATGAAGTATACAAGTAAGCAATATTCTAAATATTACTGTACAGAATTTAATGAAAAAGGATCAACCTTGTAAGGACAGCAAAAAGTTTGGGATAAAACTAGAAGAAAAGGCATTTTTTTCCCCCCGATTCACACCCCTTCAAGTTGGTGTGATTTGGTAAGCACCCAAATCATTCTTCTATGACATTATCATAACTAAATTACAGGAACTTCATGGGCGTATTTTGGGCAGAAAGTACTTGGAGAAAAGGACACTTCTGTTTCTTGTAAACATAGCTATCCATGGCAGATTAGCCATAAATTAATCTTAAAATAGAAGAAATAGTTTGGGTCTTTTGTTCTTGCCAATTATTCTTTTTGCCAATTGACTGATTTACAGGGTTGCCCATGAAAATGACTACCTGTCAGGAAAATTTGTTAGGCAATCCACAACCAGCCAACCTAGTAAGAAAATGAATAGATATATAGATAAATAAGTAAACTTGCAATTAGCCAAGTATTTACATACGAGTACAGCCTCCTTCTTCAAAGTTGTAAAATCCATGAGCACAGCGATCACACTTCTTTCCTGTCACTCCTGGCTGGCAGTAACACTGTCCATTTCCATCACAGTCAAAGGACTTGGAACCAAAAGAGTTGCAGTTGCAGGGAACACATCCTCTGGAAGATTGTAAGCCAAATGTTTCAGGCTGCCACCGAGAGAGGAAGGAAGAGCAGTTAGTACATGGAAGGATTACTGGGAAAAGAATAAAAGCTGAGTGCCTATGGGGTGATCCTTTCCCTTTCAACTCTGTAATTCAATTCATAACAAACAATTGTAGAGGTAAAACTGTGCCAAGTGCACTAAACAGCTATACAGCTCAAAAGGAATAAAGATTTTAGAATGTTAACTGCTATTACAATGAATGATCTCTAGACAGTACACTTTGTATAAGGTTGTGTTTCCATACATACAATTTCAAGAAGGTTATTATGTATGGTCTTCAGATTGGCTTTCAGAAATTTCCTACTTAACTTAAATGGAAGGCCTGAGTCATCTATGTGTACTGTGTCTGGATTGTAAGATTATGTTAGGCAGGATTAGTTACTAAGAGAATGAATTCAAATTCTCAGCTGCAAATGGACACTGATTCAACCAGAAAGACTCTGAACAAGAAGATTCTGTCTCCCTTGACCAGGAGCAATATCTGTTCATAGTGTTCTGTAACTCAAGGGCATTTCTTCTGAATGACTGTTAGGAATAACTTTAGAACATAGATAGAATATATTTGTTTGCATTGCAAGCTAATAAGAATTACCTCTTTTTAAAAATATATAACTGCAACTGATTATAAATGGACTGAAGTGAAATATATTTATTTTTACAATGTACTACTGTGCAACTCAGCCATTTGCTGTTAGTTTTTTGCCTAGTATAAATCAGCACAGATTTTTCAAATCAGTGGAGATGTACAGACTTAGATTTTCATGGACTTGTTTCCACAGTTAAACTCCTAATCTGCATGGGTGGAATCTCAGAGATTTTGGCAGGCTTCCACATTCATCTGAGATGAATATTGAGGTTCCACATTCCTAGAGAGAATCCACTGATATGTATCAGTATAGGGGACTGCACCTACAATCAGAATTTGGCCTGAAGAATCATAGAAACTAAGCAAATGCTTGATTATACATATAATAAGGTATTACCCTGATTTGCATTTCCAGTTTCAATAATGAAATGCTTTGCAAGTTATATACTGCAGCATGACAAAATACAGTGCATCAGAGAGAAAAGAATATTCTAACCCATGTAATTAAACTCCAAGGTTCAATTAAATGTACAGACTATCTCTAAAGATTTCTATTACACAGGAAGAAGTACTTAGAAATGTAAATATGCAAAATCTTCAGGACGGACAATCAGATTAATATAGTGAAGAAGCTAATACGCAGCATGCAGCTCAGCTCTCAACAGAAAGTTTGATAGGATCTAATAAATTCTGATTACAAGGCTGAAAAACAGAAAAACAGTCCAATCACTAGCACTCCACACTGCGTGAATGAAGAAAAGATCACTAGCATGCTGGGTTCTGTTCTGTGATGAACTGTGCACAGTGAAAGGCATTTTGATCAGTCATGCAAGCTCTCAAAGATGAGACTCCAGGCTGAACCCTCAGCCAAGCTTGTTTATACAGAAATTCTGAGAGTCACATCAATTGAACAATAGATAGGATCATGGATGACATCAAAGAAATATAATACCTTCTGAGTATTGTACTGTATTGTGACTCTGCACCAGTGTATGTTGAGTATTTGTGTGGTCATATGTATTAAATAGGTAAAAGTTCACATTCTCCAAAGGAATCCATATCAGCAAATAAAGACTGACTGAGGAAAACAAAATACTGTCAGGTATTTTTCAAATAGTGTAAGTATGGAGGTCTTGGGTTGCAGGAGGAAAAAGCAAAGTAACTTACTTATAACACCGCTCAGTTAGAAGCAGTTGCACCGTAATTATTACATCATTTAGGAAATAAGCTGTTTTGTTGGCATGTGATGATGAATATTTCTGTTATTTTGGGAAATAGATTCAAATAACTTGCGCTTGGCCTGGTTAAAAATTAAAAATGGCTCAAGGCTGGGCATATTCACAAATGAGAACTTTTAACACCTGCCGTGTTTGATATTTCAAGGCTAGATCTTAACATTTTGCCTCTGGTGATGATTCTTCTCATGAACTCCTAGCCCTTTGGTTCTTGAACCATTAGAGGAGCAAGTCTTGCTCTACTGAAGGCCGTGAATAGCCCACTGATTACAATGATGTACGTACATCACCCATATATTTTATGCATACTACTGTTGATTGTGCTGCTTTTGGAATTATTCTGTTATTTGGCTTCCAGCCTATTTGGTTATTTGCACTATGCAACCTTGGATGTGGAGAATATCAAGAACAGCACACTGTCTTTTTAGCCTGTGTTTTCCTTATTAATTCTGTGTATTGAAGAACATTTATTTAATATTAAAAAAAAAAACAAAAAAAACCAGAAAAAACACCGCAAGCAAATAAGAAGTTTCAGCCCATGCGATGCACACAGTTTCTGATTACCAGAGTAGCAGGCTGGTAAGCGCCCCGTGGGCACCCACTGGCACTGCTGAAGCCCCATCTCTGAGGGGGGACTCGGATCTGCTGACTGCTTCGTGCACTTTCTTTCAATTTAGGCACCTTTCTGCTGATTTCACAGCGTTTGCCTGTGAATCTTGATTTGCAGATACATCTTCCTGACATATCACATTGCAGTGACATGGATCCTAAGGCACTGCAGCCACAGGGTATACAAAACCGTTTATCTGGGGCCCAGAAGTAGTTGGGCTTTAAGAATGAAAAGTAAACACTGTTAGAAAGCAGAGGAAATGAAACTGCACCAAATAAAACAGTACAGGAATATAGACAGTAATAAACAAAGATTAATTCCATACAGCAGCTGATATTGTATTAGCAATACAATATTGATATATTTTATGTGTATATTGTACCATGTGTGGCAAATTCCACTGATACTAATGATTTTTCTTTGAATGGACTATTTAAATACTGCTGAAATGAACATGTTCTCCCCTGGGATACCACTTCAAAAAATTATGCAGCTTAATGGGTGAAACGATCCTTTTAGTTTCTGCACAATTACTTATGTACTTTAAATCACACACACATGGGGTGTTCTGAGGGCACAGACGTAACCCATGAGCCTTCATGCTGAAACAGAGACATGTTAAGCTGGTTATAACATATTCCTGAGCAGCCTAAAGAAATCTCTCTGTGAAAGTTCATGAAATATATTGTTTTTTTTTGCAGTGACTTATGTGACAGCAAAACAACATCAAGACAAAAGACATTTTTACCAGAAAAATGTACGTTAGTTTAACAATACCAAAAGAATTCCTGAGAAAAAGAATGTAAAAGCAGAAAATTCACAGTGGGAGTAATCGAGCAATTTGCTTTTTTGAATACCATATTCTATCAGATATTTTGCAACTTTCTTCGTAGAGGGATTTTTCCAGAGCTGCAATTTACTGATTTGTATTAAACATTCAAAATATGAAATACATTTACCATAAAAAAAAAATGTATTTATATGCACAGTGAGGTTTCAAGTATTTTCACTGAGTGCAAATGATTTACTTTTGTTGTTTGTTTTGTACTAGAAAAGCTTTGAAAAACATTTTTTAAAGTGGCCATTTTATATATATTCTCCCTGTAAATAAAAACAATTCCTATTTGTTCCTTAAGTGAAAAACAACAACAACAAAAACAACAACAAAAGAAACCTGTTCAACTCCAGTCCGAAGCAAACTGAAACATCCATGGCTCCTCCTCACTCACCTTGCACATATCACACCGGTGCCCAATCACATTGGCTTTACATTTGCATTGGCCGGTCTGAGAGTCACAGATCTCCGAGATGGATCCATTGACATGGCAATGGCAGGCTACAGACAAAAAAGAAGGAAGTATTAAGTTATTTCCAGTATACTTATACTACTGATTCTGAATTTAACAGCCAAATGTTCACAACATAGCTTTTGCCACCCTGAGAAACTCAAGAATACAGGTCTGAGGAAAGCCTGGACAGTGAAAATCCTCATTTACCTACCCATACAAATGCAGAATTTTACTCCAAATGATTGCACTGAGAAATTTTGTTCCCACTTCATAAAAAAAACCTCTTTCCATGCCACCTCAGTACCTCTGCTCCAGCAACAGCATCAGAGCTCACAGAGGAAATAGAACCTAAGCAACCAGCCCAATCAATCACACAAATTGCCAAAGGATTTTTAAAAAGCAGTGAAAAGGAAACTTCTGTTTCTCATAGAAAAAAAAAAAAGGTTTTGCTTTCTGCATTCTCATATTTGAGGAGAAGTTTTAGAGAAGCTTTCTATCACCTTTTATGCTGTTAGATCACAAGTCTTATGGCATGCAGCAGTCACAATAGGGAAAGGAGAGATGTTATTATTTGTCACAGGGACTATGACCATCCAGGCACCAATTCCATTAGCATGAGCAGGCTTCTGTGTCCTTTTTTTTCCCGGAGAGACATGAATCCTCATCACTATATTTACTACCAATCTATTCTTTGAAACAGGCTCTAGCCCACATTTTCCCTTCTTGCAGTAGTACCCTGTGTGTTGTCTTTTTCTCAACAGCTTTGTTGCCAGCTTTGTTTTAAGAAACTCGTAAGAGTCCCAACAGCAAACACATGGTGGTCACATACTTGCATGTCATAAGGTGCCACTGAAGACAAAACAGTTGTATTTTTCCTACATATAGACTATTACAAGAAGATCTTAGTCATGACTTCATTGGACTTACAATATCGTAAACTGAAAGGAGTTTTTCCTGACAGTCCCCCCACTTTTGAAGTATTATGCACAAGCTGTTTCTTTCAAATGAAAGTGAATTCATATTTTGCTTCAATCTGTTCACTTCTCAAATGTTTGCAAAAATATCTCATATCTTTGAGAGTAAATAATAACAATATAATAAATAAATATAACAAACCAAAATAATGCAAATAAAAATATCGTGGGCTGTCTTGTCAATCTGGTAACAATATTCACCTCTTTCATCCTCTTTCAGCCCTCTTTCTTACCCACTACCATAATACATACATTTTAAAACTACTGACAATCCAAACTGAACATGTAGAAGGGTACTACATATACACATTTGGAGTATTTTTCTAATTAAAATGGTCAGTAGTTAAAATATTATGTGTAAGCACAAGCCCACATAAACATTATTAATGCAAATTAACAGCTAGTATTTCATTAACATTCTAATACTTATTTCAAAGCCCAAAGATTTTCTTATTTGGATCTTTTTTCTTAAACAGGAATGTAAAAAATCACCAGGATCATAATAAATAAATAAATAAATAATTTACACTGTTTTTGTAAACAGGTAAGTTTAATATCACATCTAGATCACTCTGAAAGTAATGTCTCCTATTTATTTCCAAGGAAACTGCAACAGATATGAAGAGCACAGTAATACTGTTCGATAGAGCAAATTCTCAGCTACAAAACACTATTTTGCAACACAGTCACCACCAGTAACTCTGCATTTCCACCAGCTATGAATAGGAGCCTGAATGCCATGCTAGTCAAAATCTGCACCAGTAGAGGTGACCCACTGTCACTGCTGTTGAAATGCACTTTTCTTGGCACTAGCAGAATGTACATACAGAATAAACATGCAGTCAGGGTTATTCATATACTTAACTGTTACTCAATCTTATAAACTGCATTTATCTCACCTAAACCCTTCCCATTCATTCAACTCTACTGGAAAAATTAGCTATTGTCCCAAACTGTAAATGGTTGCTACAATACAATACAGTCTGTCAGAGAAATTTGTCTTACTTTCTCCCAAAATGACACTGGTTAAGACCTCTCTCATTCCCTCTTGATTTGCATAAATATTTATGGGTCTGTAATTATAATGAACCCATGCACTAATTCCCTCCCAACAGTGATACTAGGCACACATAGGCACACTTGGATGCTTGCTTTAATTAATCTCATGTCACCTAACTCTACCATCAGCACAACCTCTAGCTATTTGCTTCAGCATACTGTGATGTTTCACAGCAAAAATCAACCTAAAAAATTGAAATCAAATAAGCCTAGGACATTTGCTCCATATTCTTAGATTTATTATTTTGTGCAGATAGACCAAGAAATTCAGAGAAGCTATAGTGATATAAAGTTGTACTGTCATTTGAAATGGTTAATGCATATGACAACAGCACAGTATTGAGAAAGAGCAAAGAACATTTCAAACAATAATTCGAGAGCAAAATTCATGCTTTGCAATACCCTTGGTTTTGGCTTTTTAATAAGGAAAGAAATTGAAAATAACAAAGTAAAGGCACGGTCCTTCTGATATTGTAGCTGCAGGGCAAACTTCATGGAAGTCTGCAAAGGAAATAAAAAAAATCTTATGCAAAAAAAAAAGAAAACCCAGATGAAAGACAGAGAACAGATGAATGTAAGGTAACTGTGAGCACAAAGCTATGAATACATTACGGGACTCTCCTTGTCAGTGATGCTAAAAACAAAAGCAAAGCTTGTAATTCTACATTAAAAATGTATTTATTTTTAATACTTTTTATTTTTAATTGTGTGTTTTTGGAACTCTCCTCACACTACATCTCTTTCCCATGCAGCCGCCAATACTGTAGAAATGTTCAAAGCAAGAGCCCTGTCAACACTGCAGGAATGGTGATGAGCTACTTGAAGCTATGATTTATGAAATGCATTGCTTTTTCAAAATCACATTACACACAACACCCTAACTTATATGACATCATAATGAATTTTTAACTAGTGGAAAGAATGTGATTGTCCAGCTTTTATTTAGCACTGCGTAGCTACCGAAAGCATTTATACAGCTCTCTCTCTCTCCATGATTGTCTGTTAATTCATGTATATCCATGTTTATTAGCCTTAGCTGAGAAACCTAGTTACGTTCTAAATCTCTGTAGCTCACAGTGCTGTCTTAGGTAGTCAAACATAACCTTGTTTTCCAGTTGTCAAACTTCAACCCACCAACAAAGCAAATCCTAGAAATGGAGGCCAGCAGATCAGAATTCTGTGCTTGCAACACATCTTGCAAGAAATGGTCCCTGTGTTCCTAAGAGCAATAAGATAGTGCCCAAGACTTTTAGTGGCATTTTACATCTTTGTACTCAGTGTCAGTGGAGTGGCTCTGCATTTATTCCAATGAAAGAAGAGGATTTAATTCTAATAACAGAGAAATAAAGTACTCTGCTCTTTCAGAAGATCTTAAAATCTGTTTTATTCCATTCCTCAGAATGAGGTGGAAGTATATGTGAATGTTTTTAAGCTAAAATCCTAAGAGCTGTGTTCTGAATTGTGCCAGTAAGAGCTACTGCCCCCTACAGAAGCAAAAGCTCCTGCTCCTACCAGCTCTTCTGTCTGCTCTCCATGACTTCATGCAGTCAGTGTGGAAGTCTGACACTGGAGCTAGGGCTTATACTTAAACAACATACCACCACACAACACTGCTGAGAAGCGGTGGCTTATTGCAGTGCCAGGCACCTCACTCCGCAGCACCTCAGAACATTCAACAGGAGGCAGAAGGCTCAACTTGGCAGAATGTCCATCCTGTAAAGCAGCTTCCACCACTTACTGATGTTACATATGTGGGAAGAAGGTCCCAAGTTTTGCCAAATTTGGACTCCTCAGCAACTGAAATATCTTTTTCTCCTCCTTTCAATACCAATCTGAAATGACCAATGGGATTAATGAGATTTCCCTGCATGACGTAGTGCATTTCTATTTATTTCCATTTATTTTTGTAGATCTGACATTTGGTATAACCTTTTGCATCCACGTAATGCTCCATTCTCCTATGTCTGTTCCACATCTGCTTCGTTATTGCTTCAACTACAGGAGGAAGCTTTCTAATAGGTTCATCATTCTATTTATTTTGAAATCACCCTTTCCAAAAGCAGATACAAGTATAACAGTATTCTTAGAGGTATAAGCACACCATATCATTCTCCTCCACACGCATACAGAGGCACATTCTTCCTCTCAGGAACAAAGATATAGAATAGATCAATTCTGTCAGAAGTACTAAAAGTTCATGACTTACGTTGACAGTTCCTTGCATCAAGAGCATCACCAAAATATCCATCAGCACACCTCTCACAATACTGGCCTGTTGTACCTGACTTACATATCAGGCAAGCACCAGACAAGCTGTCACAGCTGCCAGGAACGGAGAAGTCAAGGTTGTTATTACACTGGCATGGTTGGCATGATCCCCCTGGTATTAGAGGTTGTCCAAAATAGCCTTCTGCACACCTAAGGTAAAAGACATCGTGAGTTAGGACCCTTAAATAATCTTATTAGAAATACTTAATTTTATTGCCTCACTAATCGCTAAAAATGATTTGATCTTCTTCCAAGTATTTCTTAGCTGCCTTTTCTCTCTCTTCCTCCTTTTCCTTTTTAACAATACCGTAGATATAGTACCAGCTGAAATTCTGCCAGGTCTGCTAGTAATTAGATTTCAGTGGGAGAAAAATCTTGTCACTGACACAGAATACAAGACAAAGCATAATAAGAAATCTGTCTACTGGCACTCTAGAGGAATTCATGTCCACACTAGATAGGCTTTGTATTTCAGCACATCATGTCTAGATATTCTTGTGCACTCATTTTCCAGCAAGTCTGGTGATTTTCTCCCTTCACCTAAATAATGTGTTTGCTACAGGTTAGAAAATGATACAGACATAAAATTGCTTACATATCAAGATCCCCCACTCATTTAGGCTTCCCCTGATCTACTGCACGGTCACTTAATTATTGGGTTGCTTATTTCTGTGTATAGGCAGGTAGCAAAAAGATTCCTAGAAGTCTTTTTCAAAAGAACAATAGGATTCATAGGGATAGTACCTTTCTAGCATAGTTCCTTCTTTATTTTAATGGGTATGTTTAAAAATATCACCTTTTCCACCTTGGCCACTTGCAATTTCCAATGAACACCATGTAAAACAGGTTAGTGAACCTGACTTGACATGAGCGTGCATTTAAAGAAAATTTGTACATCTCATAGCCTATTTCCTATTTATATTTAGGTTGCTTTCCCTTTCTATTACATTTGAGTACTCTTCACAGTTAAAACAATTTATAGATAGGGAAGAAGAAAAAAGTGCACAGTTCCAGCTAATGAAGTTATTTGTGTTCATCTCAGATGAACTCGAATTAATGAAGAGATAGAGTATGTAAATCAAATAACATAAATTAACATTTCCTATTATTTTAAGTTGATTCAAATACAGCTTTAATCTACATAGATATTATCCTCCCTGCTTTGTAATAGTATAAGGTGGTATGGTCTAGAAATAATTTCGGGTAGCATCCTAATATGGAAACACACAGCTCCACTATGCTTTCACTCTTTTCCACTTATGAAATTCATCCTTTTCCTTGCATGCGGAATGTCTAGAACATCTCATAAAATCTCCAGTCTGATCCGAAACAAAACAGTCTAAACATTTCTTAAATATTATTCAATATCAGTAGCAAAAATTTATAAAAATAGATGACAGAGTAGGAAGGAATTTATAGCTAGACCTAAACAATTTTTTTTTTTTTAAGTAGGCTGTTATTCAAAGTAGGATTCTTTCTGTTCTCTAAAAATATCCAAAATGCAGACCAAAATAGGTGTGTAATTTATACTAACAGTCCAGTGGTTTGGGTGAATGTAAGTACTCATTAACACGAGCATAATTTTCATAATTTAGTCCACTGTGCTTCACTCCTTTCACATAGCCATCTCTCTCAGTTACTTCCCCATAACAACAGTACATCAAAATCTTGTTATTATAATAATGCATTTTATTTTCAGAACTTGTCATGAATGAAGCTACATATTATACCTCCTTGTATTCCCCAAAAAGAAATGGGTGTTTCTTCCTTAGATAGAGAATACCTCAGCAACTTTTCCCAAAGACAAGTTGACGTTTTTTTTCCTCAGAGATGAAATCTCAGTTACAAAGGCCAGAAATCTCTCAGTACATGTAACAATTAATAGCTAAGATTTAGAAAAGCCAAAGTGCAAATGGATAATTAAGGTAAGATCTTATTTTACTCAAAATAAGAAGAATAACAACATGTGAAGTTCATCTATGCTTTGCTGAGATATTTCTAATTTACCACTTGCATGTTTGTCATGAATCTGTATCTTCTGGTACTACTAATCTATCTGAATTCACTTAAGGTGCACTCATTTCCATTTTCCCTTTCATTTAGGAGTTACTTCAGTATCTTATAGCATTCATATAAACTTACCAAGCAGTTCACAGAAAAAAAACACTCCAGGGGCTTGCAAGAAATGCATGGATAATCATTTACTTCTACTAATAACAGGAGGCCTTGATAACACTTTTTTTTCCCCTCATAAATTTAGACTTTACTAGTTAAAATTAGCAAAACTCACCCTCATCACATACATTCTACTTAAACACATAGATATTCTTGAATCTAGATTCAAGCTGATTTGATCCTGAAAGTAGGGATAAACAAGCTAAACTTAACAGAACACTGTATGCACAAATCTATGTGTAAATTATTCAACTTCTTCTCCCACTTCTCATGGAGTTGCAGATGAAGATTAAAAAAATCTACTTTCACAAATTCCACCTTTGTTCCCTTAAGGACATTTCTATTTCAGCTACTCTTCAGAGATTCAAAGCACTACATGTATTGAAGGTTCACATTAAAAAGTAAAAAATTTATTTGGCATGGGAAATTACACTTATGGATTAGAGAAAACACATATCTTATTACATAATTGCAAAGTAGAACAGAATACCTTTGAGATGAAAAAAAAAAAAAGAAAAACAAAAAAAGAAATCAACAAACCAACGAAAAATAGGAGTAAGGAGAGGGAACAAAGACATGCAAGAATGGTTCCATATTTTTCTCTCTTCCTCTCTCTATTTACCTCCCGCCTCAAATGCAGATGTTTCCCATGACTGACAGTTTTCATTTGGCATAATTGGTGCCAAACACTGTGCTACTATGTAAATATATGTGAAAGTGCCTGTACTGGCTCTGGATGGAATGGAATTAATTTTCTTCATCGCGGCCCACGTAGTGGTGTGTATACAGACATAAATACACACAAACACAGGCCCATCGTATACTATGTCTTTATGGCAATCTTTACTTTGAGACAGATTTAATGTGGGTTGCACTTGAAAGTATGAAATTACTATTTTTACAGTTGCTTTGAAAATTACGTGCACCCAATCTGTGTATGAAATTGAGTAAAAGTCCTGTGGGGAACAACCTGTGAACTTGCAGTTAAAAATCTTATGTCAGACGCATAACACAGATGTTATTGTTGTATGACCAGCCATAAATCTATCTTGCATTTTCTGATGTCAGAGTGCTTATCTTTGCAACCTGTAAACAATTCTGCACAACACATTTGTTTTATAAAACATTCTGAATGTTTGATCCTTTTCTCATCAGCACCGCAATACTGGTTTGTAATTCTGGCACCAGGGAAAAAATTATATTAGGTAGAAGCAGCAGCACATTGAAGCCAAGAGACTCAGAAGGGAGTGCCTGGCGGCACTCTGTGCTAGATTTGAGGAATGTTGGGATGTGGAGGGGAGGAAGGATGTGAAACAGTTCATCCTTTTCCTCCCACTAAAGTTACACGGGCCTATCCTCTCCACTTCTAGGAGGAAAAGGTTTCTCCAACTATATTCATAAATGAAGGAGTACTAAATGAGAAGCTAGACTCACCCATTTTGTTTCTTTTCCCTAAAACTGTGGGCTCTTTTCAATATCAAGGCTGTGCAGCTGGCAAATGCATCTCAAAATTCTGTAAATATGTTAGGCTCAAAGCACAACTTTTTGACACTCATAAACCTTTTGTACAGAGATAGGAGAAATTGTACTGTACCCTGTACCCACTGGGAAATTGAGTAATGAGCAAAGGAAGAATATAAATCTCATTTACTGGGGAAAAGGATTAAATAGGAAAGCTAGGCTTTCTCTACACTTAGAGATAAATGATAATTTAGGACTGTTCAGTTAGCCAACTGTGTGACTCAGATTAGTTGTCACTATGCAGTTGCTAAAATGACCAAGAATTCCCCATAAACACTTTCAGCAATTATAGAATCACCTATTAATTATAGCAAAAGGCAACGTACTTTCTTCTGTTCATTATTATTGACAACTGTGGGCATTTCCAAGCAGCTTGTTATAAATGAAAGAGAATTGTTCCATGAGCACTGGAATTAATGGTTTAATTTCCAGTGGATTTATATCTCATGGTTACAAGGCTAAGGGCTGATTATTTGCAGCAGGATGTTGCTGTTCAGCAGTAAGCAATCCCTGAGGCTACAGCTGTGCCTTTTCCTTGCCCTGTGAAATTTTTCTTATAGGCAAAACATTTAATAAACTCTCTTGCTCACTTGCTCCTGCTCTCTTGCGCTTGTATTCTCTGCTGGTTAATTAGGTGTAAGATCACATGGTACTCTCTCCTTTACCTATGACGTGTCCTGATTTACTAACCTCTATTCAGCCACTTCTCACAAAATTTTCTGGAACAATTATTATCTGTGAGATCTTCTACTCTTCTGTCAAATTTGGTTGAAATTGACCTACAAGTTCAAACGTTTTTGTGGGCAGCCAGATCACAGTAAAAGATCACACTAGCCTTATTTCCTTAGGAAATTATGCTAAAAATCCAAGCCTGCCACTTATTCAGATTCTCTCCTATTTCATCTACAGCCTGTGCTCCACTCAGAAATAGCACTTGCTGCTAATGGAAACTGTCACTGACCCTGGATTGACAAACTGCCACCAAAGTGCTCTGCACCAAAGTGATTTATTCCTGCCATCATTAACTTCACAGCCCACTAGCTTAAAGAAAGGTGATGACTTCCAAGACAGGAAAAGACAAGCAGAATAGTACTCAGCAGGAGCAGTCTCAGTGATGATGGGTGGAAACAGGTGACAGCCTACACTCTCACTTTAGGACAGATATAGCACAATAGGGGATTTAAGAGGAAGTAGTCGTAAATGTAATTTGGAAAGATACGACTAGAGGGTGATTCACGGCATACGGACAAGTTTCTGCTTTCCTGGTTGGCTCTTTCTCTTGATTCACTCCTACTTTTCCCCATCCAGTACTTTTCCCTGACTTACAAAGTCTTCATTCAGAAGCCTTATATTTTTAGGGTACATGTTGGAAAATGCTGCAAGCAGCTCACAGAAGTGACAAATGGCAGAAGTCAGCTAAGATAGAGAAATGCCACATTTTCATCCCCCTACAACTACCTAGTCAGGTGATAGACTGTTATCTGGATCCCCCAGTCCCTCTTAAAAAACGTGTTAATCGCAGGGTCACGAGGGAGGTGGATCACGGAGCCAAAGCCAGTGCTGATTCATGATGACCTCCAAACAACTAGCAGCGGTTCCCTGGCAAACTAACTGCTCTTTAAAGATACTCTACCCACATGAAATCCCAAAGGATGGAAAGATGCACAGATACAGTGATGATTTCCCCTGCCTCTGCATTCTCACCACCTGTGGAAGGGGGCTCCTGGCAGCTTAACACTAGTGCTTCTACTCTCCTTCTGTTTCACTTAAATTCTATGTGTGACTCTTTCATAGTAATAGAATATGAGAAGGAAGACAGGGTTATCAGTGAAGGGAACTTTCTCTCTCAGTACTAGCACATCATTTGGACTTGTCATAGCCAAAGGAAGACATAATGAGACTTTTAAAATTTGCCTTTTCATGAATGTAATAATAAAATGCATGAAATATATTGAGCTTTTCTACATGTTTAACCAAGAGAGATTCTCTGTTGTCATTAAAACCTATCTTGTTGTATTTGCTAAATAAAGGCTGCAACAGGAAACTAGAAGTAGCAAAGGTAAAATATTCTTTTATAAATAATTAAAACCAACAAATAACTTATTACAAGGATCGTAGTTTGATTGCATTTCAACTTTTCAAGAAGAGGGAACAATAATTTACTGAATACTTGATTCACCATGCTCTAACTATCCAAGTGACATAAAGAGACAAAATAATTTAAAAAAACCTCAAAAGACTCATGGAACAGCTAGAAGAATAATTTTTAGAAAGGTTTATTACATCTCAGCAAATGGTTCTTTGAAGCTTTGTAATTTACCATAAAGCAATAAAACAATCACTTTTTCAGGGAAAGGATGGAAAGCAGGAAAAAGACTTTTTAAGTATGTAAATACATGGATGCTATGCCAGAGGAAGATGAACAGGAATTTCTTCAGCAAATTTCAGAAAACAGGAACAGAGATGAGAAGGGGAGGCAGCAAAAAGGAAGGAACTGTTCCGTGTGATAAATACTTTTGATTCAGATCTCATACAGTTAAAAGCATGGTACTCACCTTTCACAGCGTGGTCCCACATACCCAACTGGGCATTCATCACATATTAATCCATGGCTTCGGTCAAAATGGCATGTTGGGCTAAAGCTGTGTTGTTGATATTGAGCAAGAAGAGGGACAAGGAGGAAACATAAAGAAAAGACTGTCAGCATCACAGTTCTCGTCCCACTTCAGAGATCATTAATTTGCAAAATAGTGCCCTAGAAATGTGATTCTAGTCTAGCATGGAGCTTAGGTTTGACTCCAGCAAACAAAATTTGGAATGACTCTGCTATTTCTGTGACATCGAATATAGAGTAACAGATGGCAGCATCCCAATAGCCTGTTATTACAGGACCTGAGCCTGCCACCGAGTGGTCTGGATAGCATTAAAAAGGCAGGAATGTACAGCTGTTTGTTTGTGCCCCTGAGGGCCTGGAAAAACAAGCTATGCCATAATATGTCCCCAAATAAATACTTCTGAAGGATGACTGATTTGAACGTTGTGTATATGGGACTGTGAAAGAATCCAGTGAACAAGAAAGGGGTGGGGCAAAAAGGGAAATATCTGGTGCAGCTTCTAAGTGAGTGTATCTGAGTAAACGCAGTGCCAACAAGATGACGCATCAGGCCAGACCAGAACACTGATGTTTAAGAATAGCTTGCAGACTAGAGAGCTTTACTTCTTTGCTATGCTTTTCTTAGCTGGTGGTTTTTGTTGTTTGTTTATTTTATAAGGGATACCATAGGCATTTGCAAACTCCACTTCTCTTTGATCACGTTCAACTTCAAACTCTGCTCCTTTGGTTATTAGCGTTTTGCTCTCTTCCTCCCTTAACATACTTTGTGAGTAAACCTCCTGACTCTTAAAAAAAAAAAAAAACACACAGAAGGAGAGGTAACCTGCTCTCCTATCATTCTGAAGTGATCAATAAAGACAGAAACATGAACACCTTTATAGAGCTTCATCTAAATAACTGAAAACAATTCTGGTCAATCTAATAGAAAAAGAAAAGAATGAGAGCAGGTGCACAGTAGAGTGTTCACAAGAAGAAAACAAGGCATCTATCTGAAAAGAAGACACTGAAAATGGCTTTTGTAACTTAGGAAAATAGTAGTTGGGAAAGAATACGATGAACAAAAACATCAGAAAGAAGTTACATTCAGGTAAAAGATTATGCAACTACAGTAACAAATAGACATCATTTGACCTTGGATAATTTAAAGCAGGATATATAATGAAAGTTTCTGGAAAATAATGGGCAGAGGGAGGCCAGAAGAGATTAGTTAGGATCATGTAACATAATTACCTGCTGATGATTGGACTCCACTACTCAGGAGTCACCCACCCTATGGTCTGAACTCAGTTATTCTTCCTTCTGTTTCTACTATAGTTTCATTTATAAACATCCCATTTGTCATAAAGCAATAAATCAATCTCCCATAGACAAAAACCAGTAAGAAAAATGTAGGCAAGTCAGGTCCAGCAAACACAGATAGGTACTGGGATTTTTCTCTTTTCCATAAGAATTATATTTGTATTATTTTGCAATGACATTCAATTAAGAATAGATTCAGGAATGTATGAGGAGCCAATTGAAGAAATAATTGTTCGTTCTATTTTTTGTTGAGAAATAGCTTGCTCGGCAGCACGTAGTTACTGATTTACTAATGATTTATGATGTAATGATGTAATCCCTAGATACGTGGAATGTGGTGTTTCCAGTGTGTTCTAGTATATTTCAGCATATCCATAGTATTCTGTATCCATAGTATTGTAGTTAACAACATATCCCATATATGGTGATTACTCGGGCAACGATTTGTTAGCGTGTGCGTTGCATAGAGCTTGTATCCCTGGACCCTGTATCCCTGGAAGCATATATGCTATATAAGATGGTGTGTTGTCACAATAAAGAAGAAGCTGCATAACCTCACATTGAGTGTCAGGCTTCCCGCGCCGTGGGGGGTTTCCAGTGGGAAACTTGGGGAGTTTCCCAACAATTTTTATATAGCAATAAATGCAATTTTAAACTGAAGTACACATTATCAGTAAATCTAATCAGCAGCACCTGACTTTTCAAATGGGATGCTCTTTGTCCATTCTAATCTCACTCTTTCATAAGAATGACATGGGAAAGTTTCAGGGAGATGCTATCAAAGTTCATTACAGTGTTGCTCAAGATTGACTGTTCCACAGATCCACTGAGTCCTCTGAATTCAAATGCATAAATTGTAGAGAATATTATAACTAAGTACTTATTTTCACTAACCAATGATCATTAATAGCATAATTTCTATATTTTAGGGATTATGTTCAGACTGAGTTCTTTCACTCTTTCTCTGACTTGATAGTCAATCTACATCTGAACATTAAACCTTAACATATTGAGAAATTCCCATTTGCATGCTATAAAGGAAATATGTAATAGCAAGGTAAGAAAATGAGAGTTTATCTTACTGAGATTTAGAATCTCATTATTCACTAGTAATAAATGCTAACAAGCAGTATGTTCTGATTTGTTAATACAAGTTTCAAAAAATCTTAGTCTCTCTTGGTTCATCATCAATCTTTTTATAGTTTTACATAAAATAAAAACAGAACACAGGTCAGGACATAGTACCAGACACAGTATAGATATAAGTATGTGATTGGTCCACACTGGGAGACAGAGCTCTCTAAAAGATGACAAGTATGCTATAGAGATCACCTGTGTGGAATAACTATATTTGCAATCTCATGTAATTCTCCAGTAAAATATTAACATTCTGAAAGCAACCACATTTCCTAGTTCACATGCTGTAATGTTACTTGTTAATTTCAGAGGCTGAGTGAAATATGTTCCATCTCAATTCTAGCACTACAACATTTCTGTTAATCTTTATTTAGTAAATATTAAATTTATTGTCACTTCAAGACAGAAGCAGTAATTATCTCAGATATTTGCATTTAGTAGGAAAAATTTGTCATAGAAATTATCAGATTTCTATGTAAAAAAATCAGTTTATTTAAATCTCCATAAAGACTAAGAAAGTTAGAATAATTTCTGAGTGCTGAATTAATGAAAAGAAAGAAGAAGTCCAGTTCCATGCATTAAATATGTCAGTTAGAATATGGATATTGATCTCATTTAGTAGGCATGGTGATGATGGGTTAATGATTGGACTAGATGATCTTAGTGGTCTTTTCCAACCTTCATGATTCTATAAAAGTACAAATACAGAAATTTGCACAAAATAAGAAGATGTATCGCAGGATCTAGAAAACATAATTTTCATTTCCTAATTTTGCCCAGAGCTGTATATTCTGCAATTTGGCAAGTCACTTATTACTGCTATGTTTTAGAATGAAATTTCATGATTGGCTTCAGGAATTGCATATATGGCATTAGAAAACAGATGACCTAATAAGCAGCAGTTAAATCAGCTTAAATTTACTATTGAACAAAACCGTCACATTTCTGAAATAGATAAACATTTCTCCTCCAACTTTAATGGCACTGCAGAGGAAAAGACACAGGTACAGTAAAAAACACTACAAATATCTTAAAGATATTGTTATAAAAGTCAGCACTAAATTATTAGTACAACTACATCTCAGAGGTTCAGTTCATGAACAACATTCTCTGTGCACCAGATGCCTCGTATTGAACTTAAAGATCTACAGATGCCCTATCATGACATGTTAGAAATGAAATAGGAGTTAGAACATATAAACAACCATTTTTAGGTATTTAGTACATAAATTACTTACTAGTAAGGTTGTGCAGAAATAGCATAACATATATCACATCTGCACAGTGATATATGCTTGGTGAAAATTTCTTGATTGTTCACATGAAGGATGAGTTAAAGAATCTGAATTGTTTATATTCCTAATACATTAAGGTCACTGACAACTAAAGTTACATTATAATGGTAAGGTAGAAAAATGACTATTTTAAGTCTACAGAGAACACTTTAAATATTTAATAGACTCTTTTCTTTTCCTCATAAACAAATTTAAGCCTAGAACTGCTGAGGAATGAGAGCTTGAGCTTTACAGTATGAGTTTCAGAAAGCCTGAGGAGGTTTGCAGTTTTGCTTTTTTCCATTTTAGAAATAAGAAGCTATTGCAGAGCTCTAATGTAGGGCTAAACTCCAAGGGACTTGGGAATCCCAGACTTTCACAGCTCAAGAACATTTATATGTTTGGTACCTATGTTTTTCAAGTAAGCTAAATGTTACAGAGGGGACTCTCTTATTCAATTTCAAAAAGGAGGAAAGCAGCCAGAACTCTGATGAATACATAATAGAAGTCTCCAGGCATTTTGCCAATAAAAACTTGAATTCAAATTATTTGACTTGGTTTGTTACACATCTGCCTGCACCAGATGTAAATGTGATAGTGTCTTTCCAGCTTTATCAGTACAGCATTCTCAAACAATAGGAAGATTAACTAACTATGCGAGGAAATTCTGAAAAGTGAAAGCAATGAGAACATCAAAGGAACCATGCCTGAGCAGCAAGCATAAACTCAGATATATCTAGTGAAACCAACTATAGAGCTGTGATAATAGAAGACTTCCATTTTACAATCCAATGGAATTTCTGCTCATAAATTGTCGGATTAAAATTGCACTGATCAGGGAAGGAATATGACACAATTTTATTGGCTACAATGGCATTAAGCATGAACTATTAGAGAGTAAAAATTAGTTAATCTCTGTCTCAGGTTGGCCTTAAACAGTAGGTAGAAAGCAGCACAAACAACTTTTTGTAAAGAAAATTGTTCTTAGATCAGACTTTTGATTAGTGTTTCCGTGTTACATAAATGAATCCACATTATCATGGAACGGTTTGAGTTGGAAGGGACCTTAGAGACCAACCAGTTCCAAACTTCCTGCTATAGGCAAGGACATCATCCACCAGATCAGGCTGCCCAGGAACTCATCCAACCTTGAACACCTCCAGGGATGAGGCATCCACAGCTTCTCTATGCAGCCTGTGCCAGTGCCTCACCACCCTCACACTAAATAATTTCTTCCTAACCTACCCTCTTTTAGTTCAAAGATATTTTTGTATCACTACATTCCCTGATAAAGACATCCTCTCAAGTTTTTCTGTAAATTCTCCTGCTCTTTAAGTATTGGAATTCTCCCTCCCGCAATTTTTTCCTTCTCCAGACTGAACAAGCCCAACTCTCTCAGTCTCTCCGGATAGCAGAGGTACTCCAGCCCTCTGATCATCTTCTTGGCTGCGCTCTGAAACTACTCCAACAGTTCCATGTCTTTCTTGTGCTGGGGGCCCCAGACCTGGATGTAGTATTCCATGTAGGGTAGAATGAGAGAATCATTTCCCTCGACCTGCTGGCTACAATTCTTTTGTTGCAGCCCAGGATATGATTGGTTTTTATCAGTCAACATTATCATTGAACATTAACTGAAAGAAAAGAAAAATTACAAGCAGAAGAAATAACAGTCTTATCTGATCAATATAATGTGATTTTAAAATCAATGATAAATATGAAAAAAAATCAAATTGGTAACTTCAACTTTAAAACTAGAAACAACTACTCTATAAAGAAGAACAAAAAATCAAACACTATTTTTGATTCAATGAAAAGAGCAGCTATCCAAAATACAGAATTTTTCTTCCTAGCCTACTCTTATTTACCTTTAGTCTTGATCTTTGTCTCTCAGCAATGCTGAGTGCTCTATACAACTGTAAAATGAGAATAAAAGCCTATATGCCAGAATACATTCCTTAGTTAAAGCATGAAGAATCTCAAATATACATACAATGGTATAAGTGTAAAAATATATACAATTTACTAAGTGAAAAAGTGGAATTCATAATAATAATACATCTTACTTGTTAGAAGGTATATTTAGTGGGCAAGCACACAGCTGACAGTCTTCAGCTGTTCCTTTAGTAGGATCACCATAGAAACCAGGAAGACATCTATCACAATATGAACCACCTGTGTTGTGTTTGCAGTCCTAAATAGAAGGTGAAAAATACAAATTCACAATTAGAGAACACATATGTGGAAAAGTTTCTGAATGTTGCTCACCTAACCCATTCTCTCAACAGACTTGTAAGAAGCTTGCAAGGTACATTCTAATTTTCTGTTGTTAGCTGAGAATCAGTTCCAGAGAAGAGCTGTAAGAATTAGTACTTCACGCACATCAGCTTTTTGTGCTGGATTTTTTCTCTATATAAAACAGAGAAATATTCCAACATACAATTGTCACAATAGCTTGCTTAAATAAAACCAGCGTTCAGAATACCACAAAACAGGTTTAGTGCTGCAGTCTTGCAACAGACTAGATTTTGTGACTGTTTTCAGATGCTGATCTCAGATGTACAGTTCAGACTATGCAATTTATAAAAATGAGTATTTTGCATTTAAGTGCATTAATTCATTTTACAAGGTATACATCTAGCAGCATGCTAAACGTATTCATGAAGAGTAGCAAAGTTTGAATTATATTTTACAGGTGGAAACAAGAAACAAGGATAAGTATACTGTATATTAGGCCCTAACCAAAGTTTTTCCTTCATATGACTGGGTCTTGTAATAAAAGAGACAGTATCTAAACATACGAAAGGTTAGGGTTTAGGATTAGGAATCCAGTGCACTCTTTAAAAATTGCAGCAGTAGATCTGTATTTTCACATATTGCCTTTGGCCCGATCTCAAATTAAATGATTTTTTTTTGGCAGAACAGGAATTAGTCCTCTAAGAATAGGTTTCCTGTCCTACCTGTAACAACAGATGCTGTTAAGTTTAAAGAAAAACTGTCCCTTCTACTCTTCCCTTTCACCTCAAAGGATTAAAAATCCTAAATCATTTGGCAGCATCCATCACAGGCTCAGAAAATTAGTTTTCTGACTTAAACTTTTCTCTAGCTTCCTCCCCTCCCCCCCCCCCCTCATATTAGCACTCTACACTATTCCTTAGACTAATATTTGCTACACGTCACCCAAGCACATCTTTTACAAAGCACACAGAGAAATGGTAAACTTGGCTTTGATTGCTAAATTCCATCTTGATGTGCTCAGGTATAGATTGAAAAAGCAAATGACAACTTGAAAAGGCCAGTGTGAAAGCTGTGAGGTAGGAGTGCAGTCTGATCTAATTTCGACAATGGGTAAGGCTCCAGATCAATTCTAGGATCACTGGCTCATCCTACACCCTAAGCTAGTGCTTTAGAATCCTTAAGTTTTGTTGATATGCGTAGGCATTTTCAAACTCATTATTTTAATTAAAAACATTTTGAAAAACACCTTAAAACTGTTTTATCATTTACAAAAACTCATGTATATGCTGCTGATACATTTAACAGTATTACTGCCTGAAACACATAACACATCCTCAATAAAGGAAAAACAAAATGGCGCTGATCTAATGAACAGTTTTTTTTTTCTCTACAGGATATTACCATTATGGAAATAAATTTTTTTGCATTGTGCCCTGCAGAGCTGGTGCCATGCATTTGGGCAGCTGAATAAGCACTATACTCTTCAGTCATTGACACAGGGGAGTCAGAAGCACCTGTCTCCAGAATTACTGTTTACTTACAAAGGGTGCTGCCTACTTATTGCTTGTGTGCATGTAAAACAAGTGTATCTTTGAAATGAGAGCATTAGTCCCCATATTAAATTATCAGGCATTTGGTAGATTGTGCACTAATACCAACAATTGAGACTCTTAGCCAAATAAAAGTATGGCTTTAGATCCTTCTAGCTGGGTTAAATCCTACTTCATTAGGTGATTTAAGTCCATTTGATTGTTACTTTAAGTGCTATATTCAAAAAGAATCTACAGACCATACTTAAAAAGTAACTGTGAACATTAAGATATGCTTTTAAAAGACATAACAAAAATAATTGCAATGTTACAGAAGAAAAACCCTTTACAATTCAATTTTTTAAAAGCATTTTGTCAAATTATTTGTACTTTTTCTGAAAAAATAATGGATTCTTCTTTTGTGTTGAGCTGTAAATGCCCACAGACATATCTTTATGTTTTTCAAGAATATGAACTGCTTATATGTCAAGGATGTTATTAAAGTGAGGGGAGCTAACACACTATTTTAAACCTCACAGAGTGGTATTTGCAGCTGCTTCTTTTTTAAGGAAAAAAAAGGAGGCAAAAAAATCCTTCAATTTTCTGAGAAAGCAATTCACATTAGAAAGAGCTAACAACCTTCTCTTTGACTAATTATTTTCTTAAAACCTAACTCTAGCTGTTTCCATGTGCCATCTAACTCTCCTTAGATCAGATCTGTACATCCACTTTTTTTCCTCACTGTGACTATAAATTTAAAAACAAAAACTCCAATCATACGTAGTGCCAAAATTGGAGCAAATGTTGCACTGCGTATATGTTAGAGTTGAGCTGAGAAATAACAATCTTGTGCAGTCTTGCTTTTCTCCCCCAAACAGTCTTGATTTTATAGGACAAACAACAATTGGATAGTACACATGTAACATACTTTGCCTGTTCAGTGATGCATTACATTTTATATTCATGTGCCAAATTTCTAGATCACTTTACTAAAATAGGTGAGTTATTAGCCCTTCTAAAGAGATTATCAGTACTCACAAAATATCTGTGTTTTCTTCGTATTAACTGGTCTAATCTCGGTTTGAAACTTGCCAAATGTACAGTAATGACTTTGAGCATCATTCAGTTTAAATAATGCCTCATATCTACACTGAGATTATTTCCTTAAAAGGTGCTTAAACCTACAAAGTCTTAATTTCATGTTTGTATGAATATTCGTAAATTTGTAATGTATCATGAGACTGGGTATAAAGAAGATCATGAACAACTTTCCCTAACCTGCAGAGTACATTACATACATATTTCCTTGGAAATACAGTTCATTCTAACACATTAAGCTGGTGGTTTTGGTAAAATCAGTGCTCTCTTCCACAAATTCTTAGACTTCATGACCATCAGCTAGTTTATGCCTTCAAATCCAAATGACTAGATCTCAAATTATTTTTGAATATATCCATTTTCTGGATCTCTTTCATACCCAAAGACCATCAAACCTCACTTAGCTTCTGAATAAGCAAGACTGTGGAATTTATTTTCATTAAAAATTTTATGCATGAATCAGACTTCCTTGCCCAAAGAATTTTTTGCTGATGTCCCGGAATGCGTTTTTTACGACTTCCTACTGAGATGGCTTTCCCAGCTTGGAGGAAACCAAGTGGAAATCTGTGTGCACAGTGTCAGGGAATGTTAAATTCACACTGAAAAACTCATCTGCTTATCTGGGTCTGCAGCTGAGTGTATGAATATATAAATGATTAGAATAGAAGGCTAGCGATGAAATTAAAACTAATCAGGGAGTATGACCAACTCTATGATTAGTACTTTGGCATGTTGCAGCCCTGTCTCAGAGTATATCTCTCACACTGACAATCAGGGAAGTTGACAGCTGAAAATGAAGATATACTTGTGTACCTATTTTAATACATTTTCTAGTTATAGAATCATTGTACTATCTCTTTGAGAGCATGAATGTGCTCTTCTGGCATTTTCCAACTACTGCAATATCAAAATTACATCAACAATTTCCTTTCCTGGTGCTACAAACGCAATCAAGAGTGTTGCACAGGCTTTACATAATTTTCAGTTGTGGTATAGCCTACTCTGCATTTAGCTGAGGACCCATCATTGTGTTGCTGCATATCCAGAGATGTCACTCGCATGATGAAAACTTTCAAAAGCACAACATGATCACCAGTTCTGACACTATCCTCAATCTACAAAGTATATGCTGCTTATATACAAAGGAATAAAATACAAAATGGATACAACTGGGGATTTCCCTCTTAGCAATTTCAGCACATCTTGAAGTGCAAAAGATATGCTTTCTCTGGACTTTCTAGTGAGAATGTAATATGTTGTCATGAATGAAATACCTTGGAATGTTTTTGCTCTTCACAAGGATTAAGTTTAATCAATCTTCTAAAACTGCCATGAATGTATGTGTGTAAAACTACAAGAGTATTTCTGTATGCTAGAACTTGCCCTATGTACCAAAGAAGTTATGTATATCACAATGGTAATGAGAATTATATATTGCACAGCTCTCTATATAGTTGCTGTGGGGATCAAAGGGCTTTGCAGGTTACTACAAGATATGCGTTAAAATGAGCTTTTTATACAGGCCTGTGTCAAAGCAGATGATTTGAACTTTTATCATAAGTCAAAAACATATTTCAGCTGCTTTTCAACTACATTTCAAAGCTAAGGAAGAGTAAAAAAGTATCATATCAGTAAATTAGGTGCCTAAATTGTCTGTTGTACTGCTGGAAAAACACCATGAATAATAATGAGGAGGCCAAAAGGCTGTGTAAACCTCAATAGAAAGAATGCCTTTGATGTGAAACATTTCTCTTTTTCAGCATTCAGACTTCTCCCTCTTGCACTTCAAAAGTCTTATGATCCAAATTGAATAGCAGCATTTAATAGCCTGCATGGATACTAACCAATCTAACTTCATTTACAATGTTTTCAAAGAAAGCTGCAAGAAAATCCAGATCTGGTCTAAAGCTCCCTGTGCTCCTCTTCTTTACAGAATGATCTAGCATAAGCTCAAACAGGAAAAAAGAAATACAGAATACACGATAGCGCACGCAGACTGAAGTACATTTCAGCTGTTTATTTTCCACTTAGTTCTCAGCATTGTTATCTTTACACCAACACCCCTTGAAATGTTGGAAGGGGGAAATCAGCTATCTCAGTCAATAGTTAACATCAGATGGAAGGGCAAAAACACAACAGTATGCAACTCTACAACTTTCTCTCACATCCAGGCTGGTGGCAGTAAGTAAAACAAAGAACTCGTTCAGTGGCTAAGATTTGCAGACTCAGAAGAAAGCAACCTCAGAACTCCATCTGGCTATGCATCCCTAAACAAAATAATCAGGAGTTATAACTTAAACAGGACTTTTGCTTTCTTTTAACAGAAAAGAAATGTGTTAGCACTGTTGTTACAAACGTCATAGGTAGAGGCTACAATCATTAATGTAATAAACTCTGTTTTTATCAAGAAACACAATTCCTATTACCCTAGTCATAAATATTTTCACTGCAAGTAATGGAAGGATTCAAAACATGACTGTCATTTCATAAGTGTTTTTTTGTCCCTGGTGCTTCTTTAAGTCTTACAGCATAATTAAATTGAGAATCATTTTAAGCTTCTATTCATGAAAAAGTAATTTGAAAAACACCCTGATCTACACATTAAGTATGTCTTGTTTTGTACTGCAGTGCAATTAAACATCTTGTATGGGGAAAACAGGAAGACCAGCAATAATTCTAAATGCCAAATTACATTGAAAAAAAGCCTGAATTTTCATATTGGACTTTTCCCAACTGCTTTTTCTTAGGGAAATAAAAAGGAACATTTAGAAATATGCACAATACAGAGTCTGCTAGAAATTCTGCAGGGAAATGAGAGTATGATATCCCACTAACCTGGCAATGGCTCAAATTTTGTTTCTGCAAGACTAATGAAATGAGAAATGTTTCAAACTTCATGCCATGTCAGACAATATAAAACTAGAATGCACTTGAGTTAGTCAGAACGGTCTATTCAGCATAATTCACCCATTCCAAAAGGCTACTGAATGGGCTGGAAACAGTGGCGTGTTAGTATACTTGCTATGGATAACATGGATTTTAACTGCTGAATTAATAGGCAACTCCTAATAAAATCTCCATGTGCTATAAGAAAAAAAAGTTGATTTAGCCACAATTTTGCTTTTATTTTTTCTTTACAATTATAACTTACTAAATAATTTTATCAAGATTTAGTAGGAATTTAAATGAAGGAAGACAATAATAATATCTTCATATCATGCTGGAACAGAATTTACAATTTTATCTGCTAGATAAAACTACTATAAATTGTACTGTAAAAAACTACAGGAGACAAAGTGGAGAGGGATATAAATCATGCCTGAAAGAATATTGATATGTTTGCTGTCTTCTGCATGCCCTATTTTGTACTATTGATTCTCTTTCAAAACATAAATCCTATGTAATTAAAAATTCATTTTGTTTACTTGTAGAAGCTACCATATCTTGGTATGAGGGGATTTAATCTTAACTTCAGCAACAGTTCAACATAAAGATCTCTTCTGGTTTTATCTGCTTAGATATTCCAGGTCTCAGAGGTGGTTAAGTCAATTACACTTGCATATTGAATTGACGTTGATCAGGTCCATCAGGTTTTCTATACGTAGGTAACTTACCAGGCATTTCCCTGTGATATCATCACATGATTCTGCGTGACCAAAGCATGTACATGGTGTGCAAACTCCTCCAAAGATAGTGCCATTCACACGTCTGTGTTGTGGCCAGCAATACTGAAAGGAAAATGTACAACAGATCATTTGACCAGGGAAAAGGAGTTTTAAAATACAGTTAAATTTAATGCATGCACACAAAAATATGTTCTTGTCAAATGAATAAAAACTCCAATATTTCTCTAGAAATTTTTTTTTTTTTTAAATGCAAGTGTGAAATTTAAATCAGGAAATGCATGGCTAGTTTTTTTCTTAGGAAATGTGCAATACAAATATGATCCATCACTGAAAATTCAGCAATTCTATTTCTTTGACATGTGATGTCAGTCAGCAGTCTTCCTTAATATCTCACTCACAAATGGCTTTATAGTTTTTGCAAACTATCCTTCCTCAATAAGATTGCTCATGTGACCCAAACATGTTGCGTAATTAAAAAGCGTATGACAAAAGCGTGGACCTTCACAAGCACCTGGCTAATACAAAGAGACAGAATTCTGAAAGTATGCTCTAATAGAGAAAATTCCTTCCCCTTAACACACACTCTAAAAAGAGGTAATAAGAAGATTCTCCTTTACAAAAATATATACGTTTTGTGTTTTTTTGTCTTTTTCCTGCAAAATGTATAAGCAATTTGAAGATGAATTGAAAGATTTAAAAAAAAAATCCCTGAACTTATTTTTTTTTCATTCTTCACTATGCATCCCTAACAGAAACATGAATACTAAATATAAAAAATTATAAAATCCAAGAAAAAAAAAACAGGCTAGCAGAAATCACTCTTCTCCCCCCACCATGGCATGAGAAGCAAACTGCCTAAGCTGTTACTGTATAATAATGCCGTAATTTTTCTCTTTCAGTGAGAAAGATTTCAGATTCTGAAAAAAATGACCTAATGTACAGATATACATAATATTGCACAAGATAAGTCACTAATTCTAAAGGGCTTAGACGTGGAATGTCAACAGCAAGACTTGAAACAACCCTAAAATAAAAGATTGCAGGTAACAATCTTAAGAAAAGACATGATGTAACACTCAGAAGTCAGGAAAGTTCTGACTTTTCTGCCCATATGACTGTCATAGTGGTACAAATTAAACATAACTTCTTCCATAGGGAAAGTAAAAGAGTAGATAGAAAGGGAATAAATCCAGCAGAGAAGAGCAATTAGACAAATAATGGAGAGAATATTCATATAAGTAGAACAAAGTAACTATCACAAATCACAAATCATCAGCATTTGAAATCTAAAAGTTTATCTGTTTTACCTAAGCTCATGTAATTATGCATTCAGTTCTCATACATACTAGCAAAAACATAACAATTTTCTTCAAACAGAATCTTGTAGAAAATGAATTCCAAATATGTGTAATGGAACAATCTCACAAGAGACAGCATATTTTAAATTGTATTGGTTGTTTGCTGAAGACTGATAATGCCAAAACATTCACATCAAGAAAATAAGTAAATAACGGTTGTCTTTATTCCTGCAGCATCTATGCCAGGTACCACAATATTATTACCCAGGAAACAAACAGATACATTAAATTTTAAGATGAAGAGAAAATAAAACTGAAATCCTGTACAAATTCAGTAAAAATAACACTGTTGTTGGTTAAAATTGGAAGAAGTGTTGTACAAGTCCAGTACTGAAGAAGAAAAAGAAATTGTATTCTAAATAATTCCACAATTTCAATTTATGTTTGCATTCTTTCTCAACTGCTAGCTTCCCTGCAAATCGAAAACTTTGCTTTTTTCTTTCCTGTCCTTGTTATAAAAAGCAAAACCATCTACTCAAAACACAAAAATATTTCCACATTTTTATATCTGTCAAGCACAACTGTTTCACGTACATAGAACCTTCACTACAAAAGACTCATGAGAAATTAATTCAGTGAATAAATGCTTGGAAATGAAAACTTTTCACTGTCTTTCTATCCTAAAATAGGCCAGCTTTGTGAAATGGCATTTCTGAGCTGTCCAAAACTGCTCTGAAATTCAATGAGAATATTCAGGCAGAAGCCTATCATATCTTTCTGGTCTTCAGTCCTGGTAGGAAATTCAACCTAGAGGTAGGGAATACAAAATATGTAGGTTTCTCCAAAAGTAATGCCTACTATTTATTTCCACAGAAACTACAACAGATACAAAGAAAATAATTCGATAGAGAAAATTCTCAGCTACAAAACACTATTTTTCAACAGTCACCACCATTAGTTATGCATTTTTACCAGTGATGAACAAGAGCCTGTACGCCATGCTCATAAAAATCTACACTGGTGGAGGTGACTCACTGCTTCACAGCTGCTATGATGGCATTCACTGTAGCTAGGAAAATGTTGCCCATGCCGTCCATCTTTTGTTGATCTGAACAGACGGAAGTCAGAAGGCACCAAATCTGGACTATACTGTGGGTGTGGTAGGACATTCTAGCCAAGACTGGCAACGTACTCCACTGTCTTCAAACTGGTATGGGGCCTAGTATTATTGTATTGCAAGAGAAAGGCTGTCTACTTCTCTGGACTCAGTTTGGAAGTTGGAGCCTTCAGCTTGGACAGCACTGCAATATAGTGACCAGAGTTGATGGTTTGCCCAGGTTCCAGGAAATCCAGAAGAATCACACTTTTCCAGCCCCAAAAGACAGTGCACATCACTCTACCCACAAAGGGCTGCATCTTGAGCTTTTTCTTAGATGCAGAATCCACATGTCACCACTTCACGGACTTCAGTTATGATTCTGGCTCACAGTGGTGACATGTGGTCTTGTCACTGGTAATGATGCAGTCCCTTCAGCCTCATAGTTCAGTACGTCCTGACAAACTTGTATATGGTGTTCTTTCTGTTCCTATGTGAGCATTTGTAGTACCCACTTAGCGCAAACTGTGTGAGATTCCTATGTTGTGACCATCATTTCCAACACACTGAAGCCAATATTCAGCTCCATACACAGTTCCCTGGTTGTAATCCATTGATACACGCAGATTAGCTGATTGAGGTGCTCCTCATTCCATAGTCCAACAGCTGTGCATGGCCATCCAGAATGAGGCTTATCTTTCATGTCACTGTCACCACTGCTGAAACACACCACCCATCACCTCACTGTGTTCACATCCACTGTTTGGTCTCCACAAATGTTCAGCAAGGGCCAGTGAATGTCAATGGGTGCAATTTTTTCCAAATGGAGAAATTCAGGGACACACCTTTGCTTCATATGCACTTCCATGTCAGATGTCATTCTGTCAGAGTGTCCCTCTGCTGCCATCTGTCACATGGCAACAGAACGTAATGGAATATTGGTGTGAAGGTTCAGTCTTTACTGCCATACCAGCACCTTCTGCCTCTGACATTGTGGGCCAACATCATAAAATATGAGGCTTTACTTTGAGAGCAGCCTCCATAGTTTAATTCACGGGGTCTGCAGCAGCACGCAGCCAGAACAGACACCGAGGAGCGTACCTGTCCACAATATAGAGACTTTCAGTTTGCAGCTATCTATGTAGGATCTTTTTATTTCTGGACACGATCTTAAAAATGTATCAGAATTCATGGACTGTTTTGAACTGGACAGAAGGTTTAGCACTGAATCCTAGAATTATAGTATATTTTAGGTTGGAAAAGACTTAAGATCATCGAGTCTAACCTAATGTCAGATAAGAGAATTTCAGCAGCACCAAGTCAGGAACTTTCCTCAAGTCTCACAGCTTCTACAGCAAAAGTAGGTACTGGAATATCTGGCTTTCCAATTCCTTGAGTCTTTCCAGTTTTTTTTTCTTGGAAATCACCATGAAATCTGAATTTAAGACAAGTCCAAAAAAAAAGTGTGAAGCACAATGACATTTTGTTCCACGTTTTGTCTTGAACAATTGAACAGACAATTGTTAGACTTCAAATTAATTTCTAATCTAAGGTAGGCAATATTCCATTTTTTTCCTTGTCTGTACCATTTTGGAAGTGATAGGAACATCCATTTGTTGCCTCCAGTCATCTTTCTAGGTTAGTTTATCTAGCCCCAGCAAGAAGCAAACACATTTGGCATGAAACTAGACTCTAGGCCCTAAATATCACATGTATGCATTGAAGATTTTAAAGAAAAGGAGAGCTGACAAGCAAATGCCTAGAGTGTCTGTGTAAATGGCATACTGTTTGCAGTTTTGTGAAACAGAGCATCTTGGTGTTTGAGACTATTTCCTCAAAGGCAAAGCTTTTGAAGAATTTTTTTTTTTCTATTTAACCCAAACTACACACATAAGAAATGATTAGTCATATGTGTACTTGTATGAACACATTGTAAGACAGCTAATGAATTTGTGGTTGTGTATGGAAACAATCCTCACAGGAAAGTACACAATCCCCAAAGACTCCATGGCAAATGGCAAAGCCCTGGAGAAAAAAAATGAGGAAATTTAACCACGTTAACTCAGGTAATTCGATCCAACTTTGTTATGCACAGGGCAGATAACTGCTATCCATCTTCCAATATTGATATTTTAATGTAACATCAAGTGGTTGAAGAGCACAAATACTGTTTTCATTTTCTTTTTATAACTTAGAAATCACCACCAATGTGTAGAACTCCAGATTTCAAATATCAAATGTAATGAAGTGCTACCTAGAAATAAAGATAACTAGAGAACATAAACCAAATTCATAACAGGGATGGACAGTTCTCTTATTACTTTCTATCAACACAGGACCACTGGTCATTTATAGCTATCACAATGTTAGCACATTTGATATAGTTTGTATTGTTGATACTCACCTCACATGAGGTACCATCATACCCTGGGGGACAGTCACATAACTCCACTGGAGATGCCAGCTTTCTCCCAGTTGAAGAGTAGTCAGCAGCTTCAATGCTAACACCATTTAGTCTGGGTGTAACAGAAATGAAACAGTTAACACAGTGAATTAGACAAAAGTATTTGTGTACTTGGGTGCAACAGCATATACTGACATTGGTTGGCTTGCTTATGGGTTTTTTTTTTTCCTGTTTAAAAATAAGAAGGTATTCAAAGTCATCTATGTCTCCTAAACTATCTCTATAGGCTTGTTACTATTTTTGACTATCATGTGAGGGAGACTATGGTCAGACACACAATGATAAAAATAGATTTTAAAGTCTCACAGCACTGCGTCAGCAAGCTATATGTTGCAACTTGCATTATGGCTGTATATAGAAAGAATATGACACCAAGCAATATCTTCAAAATTTTTAAAATGCTAGTCCAACTTTCTAAAACACTACATTACTTATATTTGGTTATAAGGTATTTATATTTTGGAGAGTCAGCCTCTGTAAAAAAGATTTCAGCTCTGTCCAGGAGGATCTAAATGTTATGTACATGGAAGAAGCTCTCCTACCATTAGTCCTATTCATTTTCCCAATGAGAAAGTAGAGACCGTTGGAGATTTTTCTGCTCAGTGCATGCTATAGAATCATAATCTATTTATATTTCCAATTCTTACAGCCTAACAAGGATATCACCATTACTTATGGCAGTGGCAATTAGTCCTAAAATGAGTAACTTCCATGATATAACTTCAGGCAAAGGGAAGATGGGAAAAGAAAGTTTAACATTTTAAAAAATCTTCTTTCCTAAAGAAAGAAATGCTAGAATTCTCTCCTCTTGCTTAGACAAAAACTAAACATGAGTTTTATTTAAAAACAAACGTAGAAATATGATGAAGAGAGACAAAAAAGGTTTTATAAGTCTACAGGTAATATGCAAGCCAGATCTATTTTACTCCAGCAGTATCACTTGAGGAAACAAGTTGGAATTTGGGAATTTAATTCTGGTAGGAATTCAAAAGAAACATTAGGGGATTACAGCTCAATAGCATCTACTTCCACTCACCAATCTTAGTAGAGTGTTTGATTACTAGAGTGACTTGAAAATCTTCTTCTAATGTATCTTTTCACAGAAAATGTCTTTCTATCACCACATGTATTTTGTTAAAAAAAAATCCATTTTATTTGAAAAGTGTAAAGCAAACAGGAACTTCAGAAAAACAAATGTTGGCATGACTAGGCTTTGGAGGGACTATCTTTGGAGATTATGCAGTCAGAAACTCAAATCTAATTTGTTAATACTAGAACCTCTGGAAAAGATTCTTGAAACTCTTTTGAGAGAATGATGCCTGTTCCTATCTAGGTTCACAGGGAGATCTATCCCACCAAGTAACAGATCATGGAACAAAGAAAAGCATTTAAACACAGAAACAATCCAGGCAGTATTATCCCACATTTGTATTCACTGAATTGTTCCAATTTTCATTAGGTTCTGTTATTTGCTAAATGGGATTTTAACATGTTTAACAGTTTTTAGCATTAACAGTTACACATCAAAGAAAGCTGCACTGATTTTTTTTTCCATTTTGATGTTGCAGTTTCAATTCCTCAATACAATTCTGCATTCATTGAAATACATAATGCTGGCAGTAATGGGACACTAGATCCTGGAGATGCATGAACAATTTGAGATTTGAAGTCGAGACCAAATATTTAAACTGACTGCTACTGTCAGCAGGCAACTGTTGACTTCTAAAAACAAACAAGATTAAAAGGGAAGGGGACATTTCAGGCAGTATCAGCATAGTTTACTGTCTGCTGTGCCAGGCATCTGAATCACATTAGCTACATAAAGCACAAGAAGTACTGACCCAATCATTGCTCATTTGTCTTGAACCTAATTCTGCATATGGAAGTAAATCCTCTGCCTTTCCTTCTCTCTTCCTGTTTGCATCTAGCATCAACTCTATATATCGCTGCAATACATTACCTTTAGCATCTCTTCTACTACAATTCCTCATTGCTATCAGAGGACCTACAATGTTTACTGCTATTGGCCACCCTGCATTTTAAACCTAAAGAAACAGTGCTACTAAGCCTTCTTGAAGGTATTAAACAACGCTATTAGATTAAACAACGCAATTAGATTAAACAACTTGATACAAGAAGAGCTGTCTTTTCTTGGCCTGTTGCTTCTACCACAGATGGACTCAATTTCAACAGTTTGGAAGATCTGTCAAGTTTGAACACAGTTTCTCAAGTTAAACCCAGAAGCTGTAATCACTTTCAAATTGATTGCTGCATTTTTACATTCTCATTTTTTATCCTACTTGATAATGTAAATGAAAGCCCAATCGAGGAAGTTTCCTAGTTGTGCCACAGTGTGCTAGCAAATTTCTAAGCTTAAAATGACCCACAAAATACTCTCTAAAACATGCTCAAGTCTAACTCATCATTCGTGCATTACAGAATCAGAGAATTATAGGGGTTGGAAGTGACTTCTGTGGATCGCCAAGTCAAACCTCCCTGCTAAAGCAGGTTCCCTACAGTAGGTTCCACAGGAAAGTGCCTAGGTGGGTCTTCAGGAGACCTTCCACAGAAGGAGACTCCACAGTCTCTCTGGGCAGCCTGTTACAGAGCTTACATATAACATACACAGTGTTAACTATTTCAAAGCGCTAATAATTAACTAATGTTTCTAGTGTTTTAAATTAAACAAGGATAAAAAGGATAGTCTTTAAGTTAAAGTTCTTGCTAACTGGAAACAACTCCATTAAATTATCTGGTTTCTATACACAAGTTGGTTAATCTCCAATTCTGGTCTGGTCTTAATCACAGATTATAACAGCACCTTTGTAAATCCTGACAAATACAACTATTTTTAATCACTCATTTTGAAAACTTTCGATATTTAAATGAACAGGTCACTAAATAAAGCAAATTCAGATTATTATGTTGCATGGTTCTACTGAAGAAACTGTCATCCATAAAGTATCTAATAACCCTGTAATATTTCTGTCCCACTGCTAGATTCTTTTTACTCTCTGAGAGGAATATCCATCTCACCACCACACCTAATTGTTTAAATAATAATAATTTAGTTCATATCTACTTATATACTAACTTATCTACTAAATCTTAGCTCTAACCTATTTCCTTGGCAAAAACGTCTTCCTTTGGAGCCCACCCTCACAGTGCTAAGGGGACAGAACAATGAGAAAATATTTGTTTTTCATAATATTAGAGTTATGAGCACAGCTTTGTGCCTGGTATGTTTTAGCATGAGTTAAAGTCAAAAAGAAAATAAAGAAATCAGAGCTGGAGCACACATTGTAGAACAGCAAAATGCCTGCAAGAAATGACCATTCTCTCAAATGATGAGAAGCTGGACATGAGCCAGCAGTGTGCGCTGGCAGCCCAGAAGGCCAACTATGTTCTGGGCTGCATTAAAAGAGGAGTGGCCAGCAGGGAGAGGGAGGTGGTGGTCCCCGTCTACTCAGCTCTTGTGAGACCCCAGCGCAAGAAAGATGCAGAGCACTTGGAACAAGTCCAGAGGAGGGCCACCAAGATGATCAGAGGGCTGGAGCACCTCTCCAATGAATAAAGGTTGAGGGAACTGGGCTTGTTTAGCTTGGAGAAGAGAAGGCTCCGGGGAGACCTCATTGTGGCCTTCCAATACTTGAAGGGAGCATATAAACAGGAGGGGGAATGATCCTTCATGAAGGTGGATAGCGACAGGACAAGGGGGAATGGTCTTAAACAGAGATAGGGGAAATGTAGGTTAGATATTAGGAGGAAGTTTTTCACACAGAGGGTGGTGATGCACTGGAACAGGTTGCCCAGGGAGGTTGTGGATGCCCCGTTCCTGGAAGTATTCAAGGCCAGGCTGGATGTGGCTCTGGGCAGCCTGGTCTAGTGGTTGGCGACCCTGCACTTGGCAGGGGGGTTGAGACTCGATGATCTTTGAGGTCCTTTTCAACCCAGGCCATTCTATGATTCTATGACCATATGCTGGGCGTGATTTCAGTAGATGCTGCTGCATTGTTTGACTAGGAGCATGGACAGTTCAGAAATTTAACTCCATTCAGTAAATCCCACTCAAATGGGTGAATTTATGATTCCTCCAGTGAAGTTAAAGGTGAAGAATCCAATGCATTTCATAATGACTGGAATTTTACACTGGATCTTGGAATCTTAGAATCATAGAATCCTTAGTGTTGGAAGGGACCTTTAAAGGCCATTTAGTCCAACTCCCCTGCAACGAACAGGGACACACGTAGCTAGATCAGCTTGCCCAGGGTCTAATTCAGCCTCTCCCTGAAAGTCTCCAGCGACAAGGCATCAGCCACATCTCCAGGAAACCTCTTCCTGTGCCTCACCACCCTCACTGTAAAAGACTTTTTCCTTATATCCAACCTAAATCTACCCTCTTTGAGCTTGAAACCATACCCCCTTGTTCTACCACAACAGACCCTGCTAAAGAGTCTGTCTCCTTCCTTCCTGTAGCTCCCCTTTAGATACTCAAAGGCCGCTATCAGGTCACTTTGCAGCCTTCTCTTCTCCAGGCTGAACAGCCACAGCTCTGTCAGCCGGTCATCATAGGAGAGGTGTTCCATTCCATGGATCATTTTTGTGGCCCTCCTCTGGGCTCGCTCCAACAGGTCTATGTCTCTCCTGTACTGAGGACTCCACATCTGGACACACTACTCCAGGTGAGGCCTCACCAGCACAGAATAGAGGGGCAAGATCACCTCCTTCAACCTGCTGGCCATGCTTCCTTTGATACAGCCCAGGATACAGTTGGCTTTCCGGGCTTCAAGGGCACATTGGTGGCTTGTGTCCTGCTTCCCATCCACCAGTATCCCCAGGTCTTTTTCAGCAGGGCTAAGCTCAATTCTTCCATCCCCCAGCTTGTAATGGTAGTGAGAGTTGCCTCAACCCAGGTGCAAGATCTTGCATTTGGATTTGTAGAACCTCATGAGGTTCACCTGGGCCCACTGCTCAAACCTGCTCAAGTTGTCTCCCCCACTTAATAGGAATGAATATCCTGACAGCAATCAAGAAAATGTGTTTACTTTAGAACAAACTATTTTCTGAGACTTCTGTGTCTGCTGATGGTAATCACTGTAACACATTTGCCACTGCATTCTTTTTTGGCAAATAAAAAAGTATCAGAGGGACTACTAGATGTAGCAATAATGTAAAATCATCTCTAGCCAACAAGGTACTCCTCAAAATTATTTTAGTCCTTCACTGAACCTCTTTTTAAATAAACATCTTTAATGGACCAACATTCCTGAGTGTAATGTCACTATATCTAGAAGATGACACTGCCAACTTGTAAAGCACGAATTATAGGTAAGTCCTGGTGCTCTTCCTAAAGAATATTTTCAAGACATGTTTCTGGCAAGTTACCAATAATACATCACTAAAAGGTTTGAAAGGCTGTGTATGAACCAGACAGAATACATGACAGACTACAAGTACCACACATGGCCAAATGGCTAAAGTGGTGTGCAGGAGGCAACGCATAGTATTCCAGACATGACAGTGACAGTTTTGCCACTTCTTCCTTATAAGGTGCAAACTACAGACTGTACCAGTTCTGCACAGCTGTGCTGATCTGGCCATCCCATGCCCACTGTTGTATTCAACAATATAGGCAAGGTGAAGCCAGTACATGTCCAGCAATGTACATTTTTCCCACATTTTAACTGCCTAGCCAAAGTGTTTGTTGAAGGAGATTTTCCTTTCTCATCATAGCATAACTGTCAGTATACAAATGTATGTAAACCCCTGATAGATGAAGTTTGTATTTCCCAGAATACTTAGTAGGACCTCTTGTCCACAGTCTACCAAATGCTTTTCATTCAAAACAACATAAGAGCCCCTATCATACACCTCAAAATTGTTCATGCAATCTTAACTTAGAAAATTCTGACAAATGCTTTTTTTTGGGGGGGGGAATGAGAATGGAATGGAGAAACTCTTTGAACTCCGATTAGTCTCATCTGTAAACTGTTCTATAAACTGTTCTATAAACTGTTCATGAACGGCTTTTCATTATCATAGCAAATTAGGAATCAGTTTGGCTCAAATTCAGGACTGTGATGAATTGCAAACTTATTTATAGAGATGTAATTCACACGAATAAACCACAGAAATGGAAAGAGCTTGAAGAAAAGTGAATTCTTTTTGCAGTGGAAAGAAATTATAATGACAAAGTTCAAATAAGAGAACTACACACTATTAACAAAAACTGCCTTTCAATTCAGGATGTATTTAGTTACTTTAGCATTTAAATGATTACTGGATTACTTAAAACATTTCACAGTGGTGAGAACTGTATCTATTCTTTCAACAAATACCCACTAAAATACTATCAACTCCCTCCTTTCAAAATTGCCTCATGCCACAGAATCAAGTGATGTCTGCATTAAAGAGCATTTCAGGTCTCATGACTTGTGAGTAGAAAGCTACTACACAATCATTTTGCTGCACATCTTTTAAAAAGTATTATTTATGCCACTTAGTTATTAATGTTTAGACAAGAGTGCAATTACACAGTATCAGGACAGAGGCTGTCATTTAGCCCATCTGAAATGTTGCACTTATGAGAATTTTGCTTGTGCACTTAAGAGAATTTTAAATGCAATATGAACTTTATGGGTTCAAACATGCTGTAGCCACTGAGATAGAACAACGGTGTAGTTTCTTATCACGTTTCACTTTCTTCAGAAGGCTCAAAAGAATTCACATGAAATCATGGTTTTAAGCAGTCCAGGCAGCAATCTGACATAAATCAAAGGAAAGGCTTTGGGATTAACCAGTTTTGCATGTGGTACTCATTAAAAAAGCAGAAAACACCCCTCTAGCTGCTTGGTCAGCTTAGAGGTTTAGAATGTTATTCTCTGGTCCGCTGTTAATGTGGCACTGTATGATCACTAAATAGGGAAAACAATATATAAGTAATATATAATTTCTTACTAGGACAAGTCATCACTACGTTCCATGATTTACTGTATACATGGGAATTATAGTATTTACAAAATAATCATATTTATGGAGCTGTTTGTCATTCATGCCTTAACAGTCCATGTGATTTCACCTTCTTACACAGCTGATACCCCAAATGATAAAAGGTACTACCTGGCTGAACATGCAAATAGATGTTATGGATTTAATGGTAATAAATTAAAGACTCTTTTAAAGGCCTGTTTTCTCTCCTAAGAGAGAAAAAACAAGTATTTTGAGAAACCGTCTGTAACACTGACACATTTCCCCCATTCACCTGTAGATGGCATTCATCCCATAGCTGTACGTGGCTCTTATGAGGATCCTCTTTATGTTTGCAAAGATGGTCATGAACTCCCGCCTGCTGACTGGAACATCAGTGCCATGCAAAGAGAAAGATTCTGGTTTCAGCACAATTTCCTCAGTATGCACTTCAGAAGGCTGCAGGTGAATTCTGCCTTTTGGAGTGCTGATTCTTAAATCTCCTCCTCCCTAGAGAGAGAGACATAGGAGATTTATATATATGAAATAAATTATAAAAAAGTTCTATTATTGCAATCAACTGAGGTAAAGGTTCTATTAAATAATACATATTTTATAAGAATAATGAATATCAGGAATAATATTAATCTTTCATAAACCGAAATGGGCTTGCCTGATTAAGCAGAAAGTCAACGCAAATAAACTCATACAATTATGAGCTGCACAGAACAGGTCTGTTGAAAGAATGTATAAGTATTATCTCATCCAGTCACATAGAATATAGTTTTATAAACTACTGCAATATCAGTAGGTGGCCCTTTAGATGCAGGAGATTTTAATTCTTTAAAGCATGATGATTTCCTGATACTATAAATGAGCTTAAGTTACATGAACCCTGCAGTTTTGCAGTGGTTCTCAATCAACAGGCTTAACATTGAACATCTGAAGGAGCAGGCAACTTTATTTCTTTCCTTCTTTCTTTTTCATATATTTTCCTTTGAAAATGCAAATGAAAATGCAATCACTACCTCTATGATGACATCAGATTGGATCATCAGTTGAGCTGACTCTTCTTGCTTTGTGAAATCATAGGAGACTGTGAATTTCAGAAGCCCTCCAGCAGCTGTTACCTAGAAAGAAAAAATGAAGATGAGAAAAATGCAATTAATTAATTGATTAATTAATTAAAAGGCTTTAACTGTTTGAGGGCAAATTCATTTTAGTGACAGCATTTTCAGGAAATAGACTTTTGGTGCACAAAACCATAGGCAGATGCCTACAGATTACAGCTATATGGACCATTCCCTCCTTGCTAAAGGGTCTCAAAATCATGCACAGACACTTTTGTGCCTACTGGAGAATGGAAATTACTTATACACACTGACTAACAAAGTAATCAAAAACAGCCCAGAAATTATGAAAATTTCCACTTGATACTGACATTAGGTTTTCATTACATTTCAGTTATATGGTTCTCGTTTAGGCTGGCCCTCTACATCAGCAACCTAAGCAACCTTTAAAAGATTCAATAACTTCAGTTTTGTTGGTCAAACTACCAAAGAAGAAATAAGCCTAGTTATGTTTTTCGTAGAATGAACTGTAACATAGAAGTAAGAATTTTCCCTCTTGGAGTCAAATGAATTTACTTTAAATGTATATTCCAGTCTTTCACATCAGTTCAGTTCATCTGAGCAAGAGGTCATTAACCAGACTATTTCAAGTCACACCATAGTTTTCCTATGCTCTATTAGCTCTCAAAACCAGGGTACTGACACTAGCTTTGTCATGAAAAATTGGAAAATGTAAATTAGCTTTAGGATGCAAATAAACAACTGCATACTTGAATGACAGTGTTCAGTATAAAAACAGTGCTTTTTTGTTTATTGTTGGGAAGCAGTATAAGTAAATCACAGGTTGCAAGGGCTATGTTTTGTTTTTTAAATGCAACTACCCCATGCTTCAGTTCGATACGAGCCTAGTCTCAGAGAAATTTAAAATCACAGGGATCCTTCTGCCCTTCCAGTGCATACTGCTGACCAAAGACCAAGATCATGAGTCTTCCATGAAAAGAATAGATCTGATTATTCCAAAGGACATACTGTGCTGTTTCTTGTTCATCATTCTAGATGGTTTGCATATAGTAATAGAAAGCAGTGAAAGTCATCGACTTAATTAATAGGTTATTTTATAATGTTTCTAATTTAACAAGAAAAAAAAACTCCCAGCATTTAAGAAATGGGAATCACCTAATTTTGAAATATTCTTTAAGGTAGAAAAATCCATGAACTGCATCTGAGGCTGTAAAATCAGCTTCAAATCAGAAAATTAACTCCAATTCAAAATCCAAAACTTGGATGTTTAACCACATCATGTCCAGACCTGTTAGGACTCTGCAACTGTATTCTGCTTTCATAATGACATTCCTCAGACATATCTTTTAAAACATTTTTTTTTCCTATGTTGAAGGCTAAACAGAGTTTTATAATTCTAAGATAAAGTTTATTTGAAATACTGCAAAAAAGTTTTTGGAATTGCTTTGAACTTTAGACAAACACTTTAAAAGGATAACTTTCAAAGAGTTTTATCTTTTCAGTTTCAAGTTCAGACTAACTGCAAGGATTCAAGAAAGTGAAAATATGCGAGAAAGTATTTTTTGTTTTCAGGAAACTTATAAAAACCTATAAACTGGTACCAGGTCTGATATGGTTTTCCTCAACTACAGAACCTTTTCCTTAGTAAACGAAAAATACAACACAGAATTGATAAAAAAGAAAAAAACTGAAAGGAAAGGGTCTGTGTTTTATAATACATTTAGATAGAAAAGCCATCAGTGCAAACTTTGGACAAAAATCTGTTAGAAATGTGTAGACAGACACTAGTTTGAAGAAAGCTTGTCACACTAAAATCTCTTTTAAACGCAGCAAGTTCTTAATAAGCTAGACATCAAGACCTTGTCCTCAGTACCAAAGATTTTAACATCACTTATTTTTTTCTGAAAAACATTTTATTTTCAAATGCTGATGTTTTAAAAACTGATGCTTAGCTCAAAGGTAGATATCAAATCTAAGCATCACTTTTTTAAATACAAAAATTTTTAATAATAGTAGTCAGGATATATATATATCTATATATATATATATATATTTGTTATGTGTATACAGCAAAGGATTAGTAGTTATACCGAAACATGTAAGAACAGAGAATGACAATACATGTGATCAGTGTTGCAATGATTATAAATCTAGCCATCAAAATATTCTTGCTTCTTAAGATTCAGAGGTGGTGTAGCAGATGGAAGAATGTAAGACAAGATATACAGCCTCTTTTAACTGTACTGATAAAAGTAATTCACGTTGGCCAGATTCAAATACAGAGTAGTGCAACTCCAACTAATTAATTACAAATAATAAAACATTAACTAAGATAATCTGGCTAGCTAACAGTGAAAAAAAAATCCAACATATTTACAGGAAGTACACAAAACCTATATAAAATAGGCAACTGACATTTATGGAAACTAAATTCAGATTTTAACAGATGATGAGCTTGAAAGAAAAAAGGTGTTTCTCTCAGAAATGGAAGAGGGAAAACTCTTCCATAATAAAAGAATGGTATGAGATATCTAGAAGAACACAGCCTCTTCAAACTCCTTCTGTTTGAATAACTCAAGAAAGTCATTACTACTAGCCTGCAACACCTGTTTTGCGAAAGTTTTTTTTTTTCCTCTTAATACATTATGCTAGTCACTAGAAAATATATTGCTTAAGGAAGTCTATTACTAAACAAATTGCAATTGTCACAGATTCCTGATGGGAAGAGACACAGGTACAGAACTGCATTTCCCTCCAAATAGGTATACCTCCTGGATTTAAATGCAGTTTTTAAACCAGAAGTAGAGAACTGAAAATTCCATCTTCAAACAGATCACAGAACTTGCCACTGACACTGGAAGAGATTCTCTCCAGAATGCCACTGAGGCAATAGTAGATTATGAATGTTACATTCAAAACACAAAATGTTTTTACATACAGTGAAACACCAATGGAGGACATTCAAACCAATTCAGTTTGTTTTTATAGTTAAAAAATAATGTGAAGAAATAAAATACATTTCAGAGATGAGTAAATAGTTACATGATAAGTGTGTTATTAAAACTAAATAAATGCACCTTGCTTATATCTAAAGAAGTTGCATTTATGTGTCCATGGATATAGCTCAGAGGCTTTGCTCTCTGGCCTAATCCAAAGGAACATCATTCCTTCAAAAGCAAAAATACATTAAGCTAGATTTAGACTCACACAAAGCCAGACTTCAGAAATGAGTGAAATAAAAGACACAAAAAATACTAAGAAGTTGGACAATATTTTCCATCCTCACTGTTAATGTTTCTATCAGAAATATAGTTAATGAAGCTCTTACTAGAGAGACAAGCATTGCAAAGAAAGTTAATATTTTTATTAGACCTATACACCTCTAATACTAATAGACTAATACATCTCTAATCTATAGAGCACCGACATGCCTTTTTGGAAAGACTAACCCTGATTGCTATGACACTCTCAGATGGATAGGCATTAGAACTATGCCAAGTGAACAAAAGCTACCAGGAAAAGAAAATGAAAAAAAAGAACAAAGAGAGTAAAAGAAAAAAAGTTTACAAACATGAATGGGCAGAACATTTCAAGTGGAGAATGCTAATACATGTACCATTGAATACAAAACCAAGAAGGAGTCTCACAGCAAGCTGCTGATAGTAAATCAAGGTTAGGAGAGGTAACATTCTTTTACCTAGAGACCATTCTCAAAACAGACTAAAAAATTTCCTGATATATCAATGAATGTTCTTTTGCTTTCTGTCATTGTTGTAAGAAATTATATGGATGCTTAGTCTGTTTGCATCTGTATCATATTCTTGGTGGAAGTATCTACCATTAGATGCAGCGCTCGGAGGTAAGAAAATCATATAACATTGAGTTTAACATTCCCTACTAGCCTTCTTGGATTTCCAGGATGTAGAGCTACAATAAAATGTCAAAGTTTATTTGGACTCTTTCACCTTCACTAACTCTCTAGGTACACATTTATTTTATGACACAGAATTCAGCAAATATAGAGATATCTGCTACCAAAACACCAGGTCTGACTATATATAGGAAATACTTTTGAAAAAAAGCAAGATATCTCCCAGCTTTTTTTCTTTTTGCAGCCAATTTAGTCCAAAATTGATTGGCATCTGTGTCACAGTGATATAATTTGACAAAGTGGTGAACTCACAGTTTACCATCTTAACAGATGACTCTAAATGCATATGCGTTCTTTTAACCAGCCCACAAACTGCAGGAAATGGCCAAAAGCCTGTTTTTCCTAACGTAATTCACTCATGTTTCATGAAGTACTCCATTGTTAATCCAGCTCTCATCTGGATTACTATCTTCTTCAGGAACAAAACCCTGCTGTAAGTTTATGATATTTAATTGTGTTTTGTTGATCTGGTCTTCATGCTGGTCACAGAGTGAAGGAAGGCAGGGACTAGAAAGGAATTCCAGTGAAATCATCAGCAAGAAAACATCAAACTTTTATTCATTTAGTTAGTAATAGTTCTCAGTAAAGAATGGATGTTTACTTCTATTTAAAATCCAATTAGAAATTAAATAGACACTCCTCTCTTACACAGACTTGAAATTAGATAGGATATAAGGGCTCATCTGAAGCATTATGGCCTCAAGTTGCACCAGGGGAGATTTAGGCTGGACATCAGGAAACACTACTTTTCTGAAAGAGTGGTCAGGCGCTGGAATGGGCTGCCCAGGGAGGTGGTTGAGTCATCGTCCCTGGAGATGTTCAAGAAACATTTAGATATAGCATTGAGAGACATGGTTTATTGGAGTTATTGGTGGTAGGTGGATGGTTGGACTAGATGATCTTGTAGGTCTTTTCCAACCTAGCTAATTCTATGATTCTACGATTCTATGATTATAGTAATATTTCCAATAAAGAAAGGAGCAAAGTAATCATGTTCTACTTGAATGATAGTACAGTTGTGGTTTAGCAAAAAAAAAAAAAAAAAAAAAAAAGATGAAAAACATTATAAGATTTCCAACTCATTCTTTTCTGGTATTGTGTAAATAATGTTATGATACAGCCTCTTCATTTTTTTCTTATGTTCACTTTGACTCTCATAGAATCACAGAATGGTTAATCGTGGCAGAGACCTCTGGGTCCATCTTGTCCATCTCCCTTCTCAAGCAGGGCCACCCAGAGCAGGTTGCCTACAACAGTGTCCAGATGGCTTTTGAAATTCTCCAAGGAGGAGATTTCACAACCTCTCTGTGGCAGTGCTTGATCACCTGCTCAATAAAAAAGTGCTTCCTGATGTTCACTAGCAGAAGAAAGAATTCCCTGGTCCCCATTAGAGAAATATGATACATTTAGATTCAAAAATAACTGAAATGTAAGTAGACAAAGCTCACTGAAAGGGAAAGGCAGTATATTCCAATAACTGTCCCCTAAATCATCCCTTGTTTTTACTAGAATTCTAGTAAATCAAGAGTAATCAGAAAATCAAAAGCTTTTTGAGTTTTTGGTCTTGTTGCCTTTTGCTTCTTGGTCCAGAATAAGCATTGCACAATTTTTGTTGTGGATGACTCTTGTCATTGTGAGCATAACAATCTCACAATAATTCCAGGCTCTTCCTACTTTAAACGGTTTGTGACATGCAACACAGCTCAACTAAAATCATACACAATTCATCTGTTCAATGTATCTGCTATAATAATAATAATAATTTCAATGGAAAAGATTAACGAATTAAATAGGAAGCCACTTCTCTGTGGATTTCTAAATTATACCTATAAACTTAGCCCAGTCTCACTTTTACTGAGATACTATATTAGTATTACCATGTAATAATTCCGGGTCTCTTTCTCCTTAGATGAAATAGACTGCATGATTTGGAAGCAAAGAAGAAATAGACATCTATATAATATTCAACAATTCCTTGTGTTTAATGCAGAATATCAAAAGATTTAGTAATATCATTTTCCTGAAAGGAAAAATCAATAAAATCTCAGTTCCTAAAGAAGGCTGGATCTGAAGGACAGCTGTTCTCCCATAAGCCCCATGCTGCCACTCTTACTTATATTGAGAAGTTGCTCTTTCTGAAATTAGTACTGAAAAAAAATAATGAAACCATGATTTAAAAACTTGTTCAGCCAGGTTATATGCTGTTTCCTGAAACGTGCTTATGAATTTACATTTACCCTATGAATTCTCAAATCTCTACCAGCATTCCCAGATGTCATAGAATCATAGAATCACCGACGTTGGAAAAGATCTCCAATATCATCCAGTCCAACTGTCATCCTACCACCAATATTTCCCCATTAAACCTTGTCCCTTAGTACAAGATGTAAAGGTTTCTTGAACTCTTGCCATTTCCTGTCCCTGAAGAGGGGAAGCAGAACAGCCTGGCCAATCATTCCCGAAGTCTAAAATCCGCTTTGCTAATGACACGCCTTCAAAAATGTGTAATATGTGGTTATTTTTTTACAGTTACTTAACCATAGTAACCCTATTATACAACCTTAGAAAAGTTACTTATTTTCTTCTTCCTTCTTTGCTTTCCATATGACCAAAAATCGTTTGGTGATTGTGCCTTTCCAATCACTATTCCCCAAGCTGCTGTAACCAGATCAAGGGTTCAAAAATATAAAGTAGAGTATATATCCTTCTAGTAGTGACGTGGTAGCTATAATTCATGTATACTTATTGCCCATGCCCACTACTGTGGTAGCAAGACTCAGTCTTTGGCAGCTTCCCATTGTGGATGAGTGTCTGTCCCAGACTATCATCAAGGGATATTTTTTTTAAATGTACCAAGTACTTCATTAAAATTGCAGATTTTTTCCCTATCTGAAAACAGTTAAACTGCAGAGAAAAAAAAATGAATGCCAATTTGAACTCACCGCTTGCTGGCTTGAGTTTTACAACAGCTACTCTAATCTTAAGCATTAAGTTAGCAGGGGCAGTATGGTTTAAAGATATAGGTCTGGACAAAAATCCTGCTTATTCTTTCACTGAGTAGATGTTTCAGACAACTAGTGATAGAGATTTTCTAAATAACATTCTCATCAAATGTTTCTAAATTAAAACTGTTAACTTTACTGCTGGTGTTGTAGCTGTCAGTCTCATAACTAAAAGTAATTCTTAATTTTACTGATTAAATGTTCATCTCCCAGTTTCATAGTCTTCCAAAGGGACACACCATAATTACAGTAGACAAGTCAATACATGCCTTTGTGTAATACTAAAATGAAATACTAATAAGAACATTTATGTCAATGTTCAATTCCATTAAGACATAAGGACCGACCCTTACTCTCCCATCTCTGGCTGTACTCCCTCATGAATATTTAACCAAGTACAAGAATTTGCATACTTTTGCAAAACCAAAGAAAGCTCATATTTCTATGGCAACAAAATCCCAACATGCAAGGATCACTAAAAACAAACAAAAAAAAAAAATGTAGGAGTATAACACAAGAGCAATTGTTCAAGACCAAATTAAAAGCTACCCTTAGTAAAAATACTTTCTTGAGTATACTTGAATCTTGCTATTGCATTAATGAGTAATCAGTATTTGCATCCAATATGATTGAATACATGCAACTACATGATGATCTCAAAATCAAAATCCATGAATACTTCATAAATGTTGACTTGATACTGAAAATGCTTAAGCAATGCAACTAGCAACAAGAAATTTTTAAATACTACCTCTTTGTTATACAAAGGCTCTAAGTATTCTCGGTGTCTTTTGTTTCTGTGTTTGTAAAACATCAAGGAATACAGCTTAGGAATGTTATTTCAACAGATAATGAAAAATGCCTTAATTTTTAGCTAGTTTGCTAACCAAAAGGGATTTTCCTACCTCCTCCTACTTAACCATTTTGCAACATTACTATGAACAATACTGTACCACAATGGTGGTTGCACAAATAATTCAAAGCAACATATGACATAACTAGCACTTTGGGATACAATAAGAAATTGAAACATATCATAATGTTTCAAGTACAAAGGAGTTATGCAACTGCAGTATCAGTTTTGCAAAATTATTCTGGCAGAAGGGATATACTATTTTTAATATGTCAGTGTTTTTAACTTTGAAAGTGGGAGATTTTGAATGGAGTGATATGTAAATACATCAATATTTTGAATTCTTTTATTTCTAACAAAATGCAGGGATATGCAAAGCCAATTCTCTCCTCTCTCAGAGGTGGCTTGTCTTTTGATATAATAACACAACAATAATTCATTCTTATTTAGTATTTCACTGAATATCATGGAGACCTCTAAGGATCACATATCAAAATAAAAGCAGTAAAAATAAACAGTTGAGTATTAAACAAAGATACAGATCTGTATAAACATGTCTCTATGCTCTATAACTCACTGACACTAATCACAAAAGAAAAAAAAAAAACTCCTTGTATTTTGATTTGATTTTTCAAGGCATGGAAAACAAAGCAGTGAATCAGAACTCCTGTGATTTTTCCTGAAAATACTCTATTTTCAGTCAGAACAATGTATTGAATTACTTTGCCTATGGAGCCAATGCTTTCTCTTGATGAAATTCATTGCCACTTTACTGGCGTGTTAGTTTTGCAGCCTTTCTTCTACTAAGCTTATTCATGACAAACTAACACAATTTTGAAAAATACTTCTGTTTTCTTTTAGAGGAAAAACTTGCATTTGATGTTAGTCAAAATGCATGATTCATGCTAGTTAACAGTAACTAAATATATGTAAGTATCACACAAAAGCTATGAATTTTAATACTGTTTTACTTCAGGAGCAAATATTTTTCTGAACAGCACAAACAGCACTTAATTACTAAACATGCTTTAAAACAGAATTGAAAAAAGTTAATGCTGTTAAAATCTGTCATTTGTTATTTATTTTATCAACCAAATAATTATGCACTTGTTATCACCAAACATGGTAATCAGCACATTATTCTTTCTTGAGGCAATGTATTTATCTATACTAACATTGCACATATGCTCACAAAGTTGATAACTATTAATATTTGAAAACTACAAAAATGTGCAAGTTAAATCCAAGAAAAAAACAAGTTTGTTTCCCCAAATCATCCTAAGGATCTCAGAAAATCTTTCCAGGTATTTTCCTTTCATGAATTTCAAATTATTTGTATTTCTCACACAACATCTTATATAAAGAAAAATAAATATAGTTTATTTATTCTTAGAAGACTGGAGGGAGAGTGAGCAATCAAGCGATTGAGATCTGAGAGTAAAAAGAAAGACAGTAGACAAGTGAATTGATCTTGGAGAGTGAGAAAGGAAAAATGTCATTGCTTAATGAAACCTCCAGAAAAGAAGTTATTTCATCAACTTCAATTTGCCTTAACAGGAATCGGCCAATAAATAAATAAATAAATAAATAAATCCATTGGTCATTGTGAGGATAATCTAGTTCTATGATCTTTGTGGTTTTCACATTCCTGTGTGCTATGTTGAACATTATTTTAGTTTTTATTTCCGTAAAGAAGGAAAAACATAATAAATATCTCTTCTCCTTAAATTACACTGACCAGAAAAATTATGTTGCTTTACAGCAAGACAATACAGGTTGCTACTTATTGCCAGCTATTCCTATAGGTTCATCACCTTTAATTTACAGACTAGAAGGAATATCTTTTCTAACAAATTATGTACTGTGTCTTCTTAGTAGAAGTCATCTCTGGTTAAGTTGCTGAAAGAATCAGCATCAGTCTTATGTTGACATAAGCTCCATGAAAGTCATAAACCATGAGGTATATTAAAATATAGAATGTGAATGTGATTACTAAAACAAGAGTTTTATTTTACACTGGTAGGCAAAAGTTCTGCTGACATTAAATGTTCTCAGGCCTTTTGTCTTCCTGCACTTTATCATGTGGGTATTTTGTAAATATTCTTGCAAAAGGTGTAATGTGGATTTAAGTGACTGTCACATACTTCAAAGAAACCCTCCTCTTCATAAATACACTTTAAAAAAGTCAGATATTTCTTTTCCTTTGGCTACAGAATACACTGCACAACAAATTGAGCATGAAAACTATGTGATAACATTGTCCTATATACATTCTATTTTAATCTTCCGAAAACATCAGAGGCATCTAAAAAGCAATACAATCCTCATATCTTAGATGAGAGTAAATGCCCAAAGTCCAGTCATCAAAAAAAATCTGACGTTATCATAATGCACGTATAGGATGAATACAGAGTAAGAATTCACATACAGCAATTAAAATAACTGGTGTGATTTTTTTTCTACTGAAAATTTATCTTCTGCATATTCACATTAATCATCTTAATTCAATACCGTAACTTTTGTATCCTTCCAGAAGATATACTTGACCTTACTAGCTATAACAGACTTCTCCAATTCACCTTTTCTATGAATGCTAACACATTTCTTACTCTTTCAGTTTTATGGAGACTATTTAAAAAGAAATTCCTTGACTTATAGTAACATAGCACCAAATGCATTTTACCTGGCTGCTATTATTATAAATATGGATACTTCACACTTTTGATGACAGACAGCTTCTTTCTTGGCCCGTGCCTTCTTGAAAACATGTATTTCTAACTTCATTTGTTGTGAAAGAAGGAAGGTCTGTCATTTTTCAGATAATGCCCTGACTCAAAATCTTGGACAAAAAATTTAATTAGGATGCAGAAAGGACCACTGGCAGATTTAAATGAAAGAAAATATACACATAGATTCTGAATGAACAACCAAGATAAGGAGAGAGATACTGGTGTTGCAACAGATAACTAACTGAAAAACAGAAATTTGGTGGTGGACTGCAGTTCTTTTCTTGATCCTACCTAAAAGCAAGAACACACCATTGGATATTTAATGATGTTCAGGTAGAAGACCTTAGCTAAAAGTGATCAGCTTAAGTGTTAACAACAATGGATAAGATATGATGCTCAGTCTTGAAAGGCGGATGATATAAATTCTACCAACACAAATATTAGGACTGAAGGCATTCTCTGAGTTTGTAAGACTTTGGTGTATAAACATTACCTGACTGCCAGCTGTCCATCCAGCTGCTTTCTTACTGCCTCTTTTTAGAAGAACAGGGAGAAAATAAGATGAAGGAGTTCTTGGGTCAAGATAAGGACAGAGATATTACTCACAGGCAAAACAAACTCAACTTGGGTAAGGTTAATTTAATTTATTGTCATGACTCTTGCAATGGTTCTTGCAATCAGTTCCTAAAGCTTCATCCTTCCTCATACTTTTCCCTTGCTCCAGAATGGGATACATCCCTTGGGATGCAGTCTTTCATGAACTCCTTCCCAAGGCTGCAGTTCTTCAAGAACTGCTCCAGCATAGGTCCTCTGAATGGGGTACCATCCACCAAGAACAGAATTTTCCAGCATGAGTCCGCAGGAAGATATCAGAGAGCAAAATTTCTCTTACAAAAATTCTAACTGTACTATTCAAAATGCTTTTCTTTATTAATTAGATAATTTAAACCTTTGTTAAAACACTAGTTGAACTAACAGCAAATTGTTAGCTTGATATATATGGTATATTACTTTTCTCTACTAACAGAATTTTGAAAGTAGTAAGGATCCTGAAGTTCATTTCTTGCATAAACTTGATACCAAAATAGGTGCTGATTTGTACAGCAGATCTTGAACAACAATTCCTTTTTCAGTAAGAGTATCAGATTACACACATGGAACTGTCAAATCTGCTAGTAACAGGAAAATAACAGGTGTAAAACTGGAAGCTCAGTAACTTCCTGTGAAATGTATTAATGCTTAGACAAATACGTACCCTTGAAAACATTCTCAAACGCATCTGTGATGAAGCTGCAGTAACTTCCCCCATGTATTTGAATTATTAATTTTTATTGGTCAGAAGTTTCCCTAATGTGTAGCCTTTCCCTTCTTGCCATTATTTCAGCTCACTCTTTTTTGTCCGATTCATCATATACATGAAGAAAAAAAAGTTTATTTCCTCCATATAGCAGCTGCCTGTTAGCTATTTAACTCTTTTGCTTCAGTTCATGTAAACTTTATTTATTTGCCATTAAATATACTCAATTCTTTCTGTTTTCTTTAAGTCTTACTCTGCTTTGGGCTATCTCCAATTGAAAATTGATGGATACATCAATACCCTTTAATAAAGATCAAAGATCCTTTACAATGTTGGAACTGCAGCAGTGTTTTTTTAGAAAAAAACAGATGTAGAATATTACAAAAACATTTGACACAATATCATCTGAGGAAGAGTAGAATAAATATGCATGAGGGGGTATATGTGTGTGTTTTTATGAATACATGGAGTATATTCATGTTCGAGATGCTCTCTATGGAGAAGACACACAGATTTTACAATTAGGTGCTTCAAAATGTCTGAGAATATATCCGCCTTGATACTAGTAAAAATTCTTATATATTAATTCCTTAAAGATGAGACTATTGCCCACCGTAATGTCAAGATAAATATGTTTAACATGTACTAACTGTAATATTTAAATAATGAACTACTACAAAAAGCAGAGCAATCACTTTAAGTGAGTGTTGAGTGTTTCTCTCAACATAAGTTCTAACAACTGATTGATCAACGTTTTCTCCCTTAGATCCTTGGAGAATGGAGAATGACACTATCTTATGTGCACTGGAGACCAGAATAACCATGAAATCATTCTCACTTTTGGTGTTACAAGCAACAGTTCAAAGAATAACTGCATTTTGCAACCTAAAACAGTAAAGTATCAGAATAGAACTTCATTACATGCTCCGGGATCTTTAAAGGTAAATAGCAGTGTATGAATCTTGAATTTAATAGAATTTAGGAATTCTTGTTATTCACTACTATCTACTTTATTTCAATAATTTTTCTTAAAGTTTTTATCCTGAATTTCAACAGATAGGTTGGGAAAACAATCTTCACTTTATATTTTAGCCAGGATATCAACCTTGACTTCCCTTCAGTATCTTTTGAATTTTTGATGTAACCATTATCTATAAACTTCACAATGAGTCAATATCCTTGTATACAGTTCATATAGAATACACAAATACAAGGTCTTCTGAGTGTGATTAATGTGATTTATATACCAACTTAAATTTCATTTAGTTGAATGTGTTTATTCTTCCTTATTTTTGTTGGCAATGTGTATTTTCTGCTCACTTCTAATGTAAGCCAGGCTGCTATATCCTAATAAGATAAGTCTTGACTAACAATGTAAATTTTCTGCCTCCATCTCAAACTCTTTAATATTGAGCACGGTTTTTGCTGCCTTAGATTTAATGCAAGTGGGGTAGACTGAAGCAACAATTAACTTTATAGCTGGAAAATAAAATGTGGATAAAAGAGCTATTACTTCTCTATAGCATTAGGAGAAAAATGATTTAAAATGTTGAGCTTAACTTAGTGCTGTTTAAAATATGTGTTAGATGAGGACTGTGACCTACACAAAGTTATACAAGTTTCTAGTCACAGTAAGAACACACCATAAACTCTTTCTCAAATGTTAATCTATATTTAAATAAAACTAATGTAGGAACTTAATTATATAGTCAGGGAGTTAATTTGTCACAGCATCTATCTACAGGCTGGAAGTCCCTGATTTGAATCAGCAAGGTGTTCGAGATCATCCACATTTTACTTTGTGAAAGGACAAATTCCCCTCCTCACTGCTGACAATAAAATTTCTTAGATTCACTGTTCTTGAAAAGTTAGAACAGACCGAGATTAGTTTCAACATGTCTTTCAGTCCTCCATAGGCATCATCCCCTTTACTGATGTATGAATCCTTTTTCTTCACCTGTCTCTTCCCACCTCGTTTTACTGTACGATCCATTATTATTTCATGGCCTCTAACACTAACTACCAATTACAGTTTAAGAATGAAAATAAATCATTTATGAACAACACATACATATACACAATAAAATGCTGTGTATTTTCTAATCCATTTAACATTTCATTCTCCTACCCAAGATTATAACAGAACGAGTCTCAAGCTTAGGAAATTTCTGCAAATTGCTGTAAATTGGACTACACTGATGTGTGCTTGCTTGCTAATATTATTCCATACACATCCAGTATTGGTCACTGCTGGAGACCACTTCCCAGGCTAGACAGACTATTCCTTTGATTAACTACATCTTATTCTTTCAAAGATATTTAAAAAAAGGATTTCCTGCAGAGAGAATCTGATGTAGTTCCATTAACTTGATTTCTGAACATTTCTGCAAACAGGAGATCTGTCTTTTTTTGGTACCATAAAGTGCCATCTTGATATCTCTCTTCTGAAGAGCTAGAGTTTATGCTAACAGTCCGAGGAGTTAATATCCAGGGCCAGTTAGCAAGAGGCAACTAAGCTGGCAAGGAGTCTGGAGCACAAGCCTTATGAGGAGCGGCTGAGGGAGCTGGGATTGTTTAGTCTGGAGAAGAGGCTCAGGGGAGGCCTTATGCCTCTCTACAACTACCTGAAAGGAGGTAGTGGTGAGGTGGGGGTAGGCCTTTTCTCCAAGGTAATTAGCGATAGGTCTAGAGGGAACAGCCTCAAGTTGCACCAGGGGAGATTCACTGGTTGGACACTAGGAAAAACTTCTTCTCCAGTAGAGTGGTCAGGCACTGGAACAGCCTGTCCAGGGAGATGCTGGAGTCACCGACCATGGAGGTGTTCAAGAAATATGTAGATGTGGTACTAAGGGACATGGTTCAGTGGGGAAATATTGGTGGTAGGTGGATCGTTGGACTGGATGATCTTGGAGGTCTTTTCCAACCTTGGTCATTCTATGAACTACTGTTACTTAAAACTTGGAAAAGTAGATCTTTCCTCTAACTGTATTGTGCTGTATTAACTTAAGTCTGTAAAGTAGGTTAAGAATGTTGTAGTCAATATATTTCATGAGTTAAGTCTGAGTGGAGATAAAGTTCAAAACATTTAAATGACTTATGTTAGGTAGAAGAATTTAGTATGCTACATACTATATCTACAAAAAAAAAAAAACATTTGGAGGAGATCAGATTATTAAAGTTATTAAGCTTATAAAAATTAAGTATGTTGTACTTGAGAAACAAAAAAAATATGCAGCACCTGCGTGACATGCAGAACTAGCAGCTTGTGCATTTTTTTATCTTTGTCACTGTCGCATTCTTGTAAAAAACTTTGTACATAAAACTTTAAGCATTTGTTTGCATACCATTAATAAATATATCTGTAGGAAAGTATCTCTCGCTATACGTTTATCTGGGGAGATTTCACAGTCTAACGTATAAAATTCCCATGCATTCTCAACATGATTCTGAAAGTTTTAACTTAGATTTTTTTTCCCCAAATACTTCTTTTCTATAGTAAAATGTAACATCAGGTGCACAGCAGCCTGCACAAACAGTGGTTCTCAGAAAGAAGTATCAGGGTCTGACATTTGCTCTGTGTAAGTGTTCCATTTTGAAATGTTCATATGCGAGTAGAGTTGGTCTAATTCTGTCATCAACAAAATGGTAAAATTGCAGCCTACAGTTTTAAAAATCCTGCATTTAGATCGTAATAAAAAAATCAGATCCAATAATTATTTCTTCAGCATTCCAGCCATCAGTAAGTGATCTTCCAGAGATCTCAAGTCTCACTGAAGCCAATGCAGGAAGCTAAATTTCCATATTAAGTGGGTATACAACTGAATATTAATTTGGCTACTTACCTTAGTAAATACCACAGATGTCTCCACAGTACAGTACCATTTGCAGTTTTCTAAGAAAAGGGAAGCCTCTGCTCAGCAAGGACAAGTCCTCAGGACATTACAGAGTTTGGGACACGAACATGCTTTTATTCTCACATTGGCATAAATATTTATGCAGGTTTCAGCATATTTAATTTATATTAATTCTTACACAAGTTAAATAAATAAGTTTTACTGGGAATCTATAACTGGCCCTGGAAGACTTAACATGAGCTTGCAGTGTGTGCTTGCAGCCCAGAAGGCCAACCATATTCTCGGCTGCATCATGAGAAGAGTGACCACCAGCAGGTTGAGAAAGGTGATTCTGCCCCTCTACTCTGCTCTCACGAGACCAGAGTACCTGGAGTACTATGTCCAATTCAGAGGCCCCTAACACAAGAAGGACATAGAGCTGTTGGAGCGGTTCCAGAGGAGGGCCACTAAGATGATCAGAGGGCTGGAGCACGTCCGCTATGCAGACAGGCTGAGAGAGCTAGGGCTCTTCAGCCTAGAGAAGGCTGTGGGGGGACTTCTATTGGCCTGCCAGTACTTGAAGGGGGCCTACAGGAAAGTAGGGGAGGGACTTTTGTTTACAAGAGTATGTAGCAACAGGATGAGGGACAATGGCTTTAAACTGGATGAGGGTAGATTTAGATCAGGATATTAGGAAGAAATTCTTTATTGTGAGGGTGGTGAGACACTGGAACGGGTTGCCCAGAGAGGTTGTGGATGCCCCATCCCTGGAAGTGTTCAAGGCCAGGCTGGATGGGGCTTTGAGAAACCTGGTCTAGAGGGGGGTGTCCCTGCCTATAGCAGGGGGGTTGGAACTAGGTTATCTTAAAGATCCCTTCCAAACCAAATCATTCTATGATTCTTAATTTTTTAGTGATACATGGCATCAAGTTGGTGCAAAACTGTACAAAAAAATAATGGGTTATTGTATATAGAGATAATTGGGTTAACTTGGAAGCATTCTTCAGCATTTCAGTTATTAACACCTAACATAGATCACTTAAAATTAATTTGGAACATTTATACCGCACTGATGATAGCAATATAACTAAGGCAATCATTTCATGAAGACGGCTTTGGACCACTGAAGATCTAGAGAGATCTCGTCATGTGATGTTGACTTGCTCTCAGTTGCTTTACCTTATGTGGAAAGCTAAAATAAATATATAATTAACAGTACTTTTTCCGTACATTATTACAATTGCCACAGGGACAAAATGCAATTAGGATGGGATCGAGAAATATCCTTTGCAATCATGATATGATTCTAGCTATGGATACATACTTTTATTTTGCTTTAAAGTTTATAGTTTAGGAAGGTGACATTTTATATTTTTCCACCCATAAATATTTCAGTAATGTAAACCATTACTTAGAAATTATATTCACTATAGCCTTTTTATAGCAGTGTTAACTATGGGACGCTATACCTTGGTTTCATAAATAAATTAAGATAAATGACAAATGATTATTTTTGTAAAATATCTCACCTATTGGGAGATTTACATGTTATTACACGGGATATCTGACATGCTTGTAGTGGTTTCAGTTGTAAATTAATACCAATAGCACAACAAAACATTCTACACTTAAGCTTATTATATATGCACATTTCTCAGTGCGAATTGATGACAAAATGTTCAGAATAATGAGAAACCAAGGTACTTCTCATTAAAGGAGTAAATTTTCGGTTATCTACTTTTTGTCAGCATTTTGGAATTAGTCAAAGCAGAATACTTTAAAGTTAAAGTGGGAATTGGGGGTACCCTAACCCTAGTTGATGTTAGGTGCCTAATTTACTTTTAGAGATCTGACAATATTATTGTCCCTCTGCTATCAGTGGAGAAGGAGATAGTATATCAACACTCGAGTGAGTTAGAGCTATGCATTACCCCTTGATGAGGAGCCAACAAGACTGACTTCTGAACTGAACACATCAGAATAGAACTAATTATTTGACAAAGTTTCTGCATTTAGGAAGTTCATTTGATAAACTACATGGTGAGTAAGCAAATCTGAACTGTTTAAACTGCTTTAAACTGTTTTCACTGGTGGTAGTCATCTTCCCAAACAATTAACGTGATTCAGAGTCTTTCTAATCACTACTGCAGTTCTGCTTAATTCTGGAGAAGTTCAAAATATGAGCATAGAGGCCTGTAATTAGGGAAATAATACCAAAAGTAGTCTCTAGGCATCAACAGGTAAAAAACTGGTCTTCTAGAGAGTATTTTTCTGAGTGAGAAAACAGTGTGTTGAGAGTAACCCAAAAGAAAAAGAAAAATAAGAATATAATTCTTAAGTAACATAATTTCCAGGCATAATTATTTGGCTACAGTAGCTAGCTTAACTCAAACAGGATGTAAGTATTTTGTTAGTCTGAAATATTCACATACCGCTGAGAATTCTCAATGGTAGAGATGCTAGAGAACATAATGATGAGCTGTATGTGGCTTGACGCTCTTCAGCAATATCCACAAAATAAAAGTAAACATTGCCAGAGTGTGGGTCTGAGCAGTGGAGCTCAATTGCTCTACTTTAAAATTATTAAAACAGGTACTGACATTCTACAGACATTCAGTCTGGAGAAGAGGAGGCTCAGGAGAGACCTCATCGCTCTCTATAACTACCTGAAGGGAGGTTGTAGTGAGCTGGGGGTCAGCCTCTTCTCTCTTGTAACTAGTGACAGGACGAGGGGGAATGGCTTCAAGTTGCGCCAGGGGAGATTTAGGCTGGACATTAGGAAATACTACTTTTCTGAAAGAGTGGTCAGACGCTGGAACAGGCTGCCCAGGGAGGTGGTTGAGTCACCGTCCCTGGAGATGTTCAAGAAACGTTTAGATATAGCATTGGGAGACATGGTTTAGTGGGGTTGTTGGTGGTAGGTGGATGGTTGGACTAGGTGATCTTGTAGGTCTTTTCCAACCTAGCTAATTCTATGATTCTATGATTCTACATTCTCCTGGAAATAATCTGGGAGGCAGTATGGGCTAGGAGACATTCTCAAATTATAGCTTGGATGAGACAATTCTCTTACGGAGGATGAAAGAGTAGTGTAGAGTAATAATTTTATTAGTTATACTACTACACAGTTTATTCCTTAAATAGTCGCTACTAATACAATAGCATATGGTGTCAACAGTATGCCCATATCAATGGCTTCAACTCTAGAGAATAGGTCCTTGGTTTATTAATTCAGATGTGTCCTTATGCACCCACATGAATAATACTTTTGATAAAGTATCTCAAAGACTAATTTGCAGTTTTCTTCACTAGTAATTTGAGTATTCAAAACTCATTGCATCCAAATGCCATCTTATGGTTGAGTACAGTAGTTTGTGTGTACAGTTTTGGCAAAATCGCTGTTTTATTACACCAGTATCAGCCTGTTGGAATGAGAAGCTCATGATGTAAATAACATTAGCCCTTTAATTCAATACAGAAACTACTCTAGACCCTGCTTTTTCCTACCTACCTCCTCTATTCAGTATAATTTTACAGCAAAATGAGGAGGTGTTTGATGTTTTAAGAACATTTAAAAATGTCTAAAGTAACAGTTAGAAGTCGTAATACACTATGCAAGATTTAAGACAATTTTTCCCAGACTAACATAAATTAGTACCATATTGTACACATGTTGTATGAAGATAATATCCTGCCAAGTAGAAAAATGTCATCCTAAAATAGCCACATTTACTCAGGATATTGATCTAGCATCGCTGGATTCTATAAAAGATAGAAAAGTGGATAATGTAACTTCAGACATGAAAAGTTATTAAGTGAATTGAGTAACTTTTGGAGCTGTACTTAATCCTCAGTCCCTACATCACAAGCATCTCTTGGGTCAGATTGCTTTTATAGCACTGATCTCCTAACACTGGTCATTTTTGGAAAGGAGGAGGAACTCTGAAGTGACTAACTTGCTAAGGTTCCTGTGTCTTGTATTTTTGCACAGGACAGCTATTCATTTACTTGCCTCCTAAAGTCATAAAAAATGTGCTAGAACTCCACAATTCCCTTTGAGCATATTTATAAGGACTTTATAAGTAGTTATAGTGCTCCAGCAGTAATTTCTACTACGGAGGGGTTTGTTTTCAAGTTTGCAGCTTATTTACATCTAAAAGGCTTAATAAATCACCTAACATACACATGCATATGTAAAACTAGATATTTCAACAAGGAATAAATATTTAGACATCTATATGCTTTAGTCTGGATCCCACTATACAAGAAACAGCAGTGGAATAATGTTCACCAACTGAAGAGTGGCTAGCGGTAATCTGTGTTGTCTACAGGAATGCAGAAGACAATACCAAAGCAGAATAGTTAAAGATTTAGTATACACTTAAGAACAAAAATCTCATCTCTGTTTTGAGTACACACACTGCTTCACTCTTTTGGGTCCCAAAAAGATATTTAAGGCCTAAGACAAGAAATCGGGAAACAAAGCATCTCTTCTCTGCCTCATAACCAATGCTGATAGAGTGCAAAATGTCATAAATTGGTGCATCTCTAAAGGAGTACTGAGAACACTGCCACCTATGAGGACCTGATAAAAAAAATGATGCATTCACAACCGCATACATTTTCTTACAATTAACTGTCCTGTGAAACTCAAGTTCTCAGTCAGAAAAGAGTTGGTTTTAGAGAATGCAATATTAATCACATTTCTGCAATAGAAGTGAGAAAAGACAAGTGTTTTTTTTAACATGGGTTGCATGGGCCCACTCAAGAAAAGCCAGAATGTGCCTTGGAAAGTAGTTAAGCTAATTATTCTTTTCTGTATCCTCCTATGATCCTATTTGATCTGATTTATTACTTCTCTTTCTTCAGTCTTTTTTAGCTAATCCAGATCTGTTTCCAGGGCTCACTGCTTTTTATATATTCCAACACAAAAAGTTAGTATGTGATACAGTAACTAGATAAACTAGAGAAGCAATAACAACACTTTGTTTCTTTGTTTATTTTGATACTAAATCTGAGTCAGAGAGATTGAAAATTTCTTAAAGTCTTTATAACAGCAAAATTATAAAATGCATTAACTCCTAGGACATATAGATTCTAATCACTGCTAACATAAATGTTTTAACTATTTAGCAGAAGATTGTAATGTGAAGGCAGAAATAACTCATCTCCCCCAAAAAAGAGACATTTAAAAGGTTTTTCTTATGATGTAATCTCAAAATGTTTTCTTTATTTCTGATGAGCATATGGTGTAATAGAGAGCAAAGCTGCAGCTTAAACAAGAGGACGAGAAGCAAATATGGAAATTTGTGCTTTGAATTCAATGAAAATAATTGCATTTCTTTACAGATGATTTCGCTTCTAGGCAACTTAAACAATTTGCCAGTGAAGATGGTCAGAGTAAAGCAGCATTGCAACCTAAAACAAAAGCACTGTTTTGTCACTCCAAAAAAAAAAAAAAAAAAAAAAAAAAAGGATATTTAATAGTGGTACTGAGGCAAGAAAAAATATTTTCAAAATCATATATCACTGGTAGAGAGTAGTACAGAGTGGGCTGGTGAGTCAGAATGTGCCCCAGATGAGTCCCCCATTTATTACTAGATGTTCCCGTGATAAAGATTTGAATGTACAGTTAGGATGACTGAAGACTTTTAAATACAAAGACACCACCATCAGTTCAGAGGTACCCAGGACAGAAAATGAGGTTAGGAGAGTATGCAATCATCATGCCCTTGCTTGCTTCATAAAAATATTTTCCTTGGCATTTACTCTTCAACATCTTTACCTGGGTAATGAGTACCCTCAGCAAGTTTGATGTTGACACCAAGCTGAGTGGTGCAGTTGTCAAAAGAGAAGGGAGGAGTGCCATCCAAAGGTTCCTGGACAGGCTTGAAAGGTGTGCCCATGAGAACCCAATGAGGTTCAATAAAGGCCAAGTGCAGTGTTGCGCTTGGGTCGGGGCAATCCTAGATATGAGTACAGACTGGGAGAACTCCTTGCAAACAGCCCTGCAGAGAAGGATCTGGAAGTCCTGGTAAACGAAAAGCTGGACATGTGCCAGCAGCATACACTTGCAGCCCAGAAGGCCAACAGTAACCTAGGCTTCATCAAAAGAGGGGTGGGCCAGCAGAGAGAGGGAGGTGATTGTTCCCCTCTACTCTGCCCTTGTGAGGCCCTATCTGGAGTACAGCATCCAGGTCTGGGGTCTACAGTGCAAGAAAGATGTAGAGCTGTTGGAGAGGGTCCAATGAAGTCCAAGAAAATGATCAAAGGGCTGGAGTACCTCTTCTAAGAAGAATGGTTAAGAGAGCTGGGTTTGTTTAGCTTGGAGAAGAGAAGGCTCTTGGGAGACCTCATTGTAGCATTCCAGTACTTAAAGGGAGATTAAAAACAGAAGGCAGACTAAATTTTACACATTTTGGTAGTGATAGAACAAGGGAGAATGGCTTTAAACTAAAAGAGGGAAGATTTAGATTAGATGTTAGGAGGAATATTTTACTCAGAGGGTGGTGAGGCAGTGGCACAGGCTGTCCAGAGAAGCTGTGGATGCCCCATCCCTGGAGGCGTTTAAGGCTAGGTTGGACGGGGCCCTGGGCAGCTTGATCTAGTGGGTGGTAATTCCACCCACAGCAGGGGATTAGATGACTCCTTCAAACCAAAGTAATTCTATGATTAGAATGATATGCTGATATGCTGTTTTCTCAGACTTTGTCTTTTCCTCAGAAAGATACAGAAGGTTTATTATTTTATGCCAAGAAGTGGACATATAAACCTTTCTTGCAGTGCCTTACAGTCATAATAACAGGAAAATACTCAGACGATAATATATTGCCATCTCTCTCTCTGTATTCCCTGAAGAACCAAATAAAATTACTTCACAAGAATCTATGATATCCCTTCCTAAATCTATGATGTCCTTCTCAGGACAAATTCCTCTTCTGTTTGCAGTTTACTGCTTTATTACACACTGTGTTCTTGTTTCATATGAAATGCTCTCAGTACTGCAGGTGAAAGTTCTTCCACAGAGCCACTGTAGAATACAGATCCATAAAACAGATTACTTAATATAGGTCTGGATCAAAGATCTGTAACTGTATACCTGATGCAGACTGAGGTAATTTTCACTTCAGTTACTTTAACAAAACAAAAAAAAAAACAAACTCAAAACGAAAACAAAATAAACAAATAAGAAACCTTTAAAAACTACCTAATAATCACTTCATATTTTTCTTAACTATCTAAATCAGAATCAGGCAATATGCAAATATGCATCCAGTGGTCCTAGATATAATTCTCCCATTAACTCCACTTCTTCCCTTTTTCCTCCCTAAACACAAGAACTCCATGTGAACATGTGGTATATTAGGTTCAGTCCTTAACAACACAATTATCTCTACAGCACATAGCTATCTAAATATCCTTGTGGAGAATTGGCACAAAAACTAACAAGGAATGAATAAATTAATTAAGAGAACCTGTTACAAATTGTCAGAAAGCTTACAATGGTAAATGACAGCTACAGACAACAGTTACAATCCTGGGAACTTTGAGGAGCTCATTGAACACACCAGTTACTCATAGCTGGAGCTGGCTTACTGAATACTTTTATCTCTGCTCTTAACAAGACGTTGAATGCTGTCCCAAGGAGATGTACTACTTATTAGGGAAGCTCATGTCTCAGAGTATTCATGCTTTTGTTCACACAGTCAGGATAATAAAGCATACTAACAATAAAATGGTTGCTTAATTGCCACTGTCATATTGCTGGGAATTCTATTTAAGCTGCTTTGTATACAAAAGAAAAGAAGACAAGATTTATGGCCTTTGGGACAGTATTCAAACTACTTCCTTTGAACTTTCAACATTTTACATTTAAAAGAAAAAAAAAAAGATGCCCTTTTAATGCAATGGTTGAGAACTTTTTGCTGAAATGTTCACATTTTCCAGATGGTCCCAGATTGCAGTTAACTTGTATACATACAAGATATAAATCTGTGATAAAAAAAATATGTATTTTTACCAACACAGCTAATGAATACAATTTAGCTTTAGTGTCCCTCCTATTACTTATTCATTTGGTATTCATTGTTTTAACACTGACCATAATGATACACATGATATACATTAGTTTTTACAATGGATGTCATTTATCCCTCCATAAGTATTTTGTCATAATTCAGCATAGACAGTAATGCTCATTATGATGGATCATTTTTCATTAATGAAACATTAATTAACATTTACTTATTGTAAAGTGTCAGTCACTACCTTCCTAGGGCAAAATAAATCCTGCTTTGTAATAGAAGCTTAAATTCACTATATTCTTCAGGTAAAGTGAACACATTTTGGTAAATAATTCATACTTTCAGTGCTTTATAAAATGCTGCAGCAGTAATATATATGTTTCAGTAATTACGAAAGCTGAGCCTTCCCACACTAGAAAGCATGCAACTTCTACCAGGCTGGAACTTCATTTTTGAAGACATGGGTGTCTACAGTCACTATACACATATTTTTATGTTGATCTTCCCTATCATCACAGAAAAAAATATCAGGTACATAACAGAGAATCTCATAGATGATTTTTCAGCTTTGTGAAGATTTTGTCATTTGAACATGAAATGGTATTTTTGTTGTAAAAATATCAGAAGGTGTTTAGTAGGTAAGGTCAAAATCTGTTTAGACTCATGTCTTCTCTAAACATGGATAAAACAACAGAACACAGCTACAAGTTCTGCATATCTTTTATACAGAAATCTGTTTAAATGGTCATTGAATATTCAAATTCCATAAGGGAAACCTACACAACAATTTAAATGCATTTTCTGTAAAAACAGGAGTCTTTGGAAGAAAACAGAAAAAAAACTACAAATGTTTAGAACTTTTTAATTTTTAGCTGCATTCAGGAAAAGATGAGGTTCAGTTGTGGTAGCACATTTCATTTGTCATTTAGCAGCCATTTTCTAAACAGAACCTACAGCATTTAGCCATTCAAAATACTGAAAGACAGCTTGAAAGAATTATAATGTAAAAAAATCTGATAGAGGGAAGCAAAAGCATTTATCTTTTGGAACATACAATATGTGATCAGAACAAACTTAACATGCTGTACAATACATCTACAGCCCAGAATTATCATATTCCTCAAAACTGACTTTATTCATGGCATTGGAAAGAAAGCAGACAAAGGAGCTAAATAATGATTTATAGAAAAAGTAACTAAAGCTAAGTTTTTCATATTTGCCTGGGGCAATACTCTCAATGGCAATGAGCAAGGTATACAGACAATAGTCCAAAAGTATACAGTAATGAGTCAAAATACATATAACTTAAGGGGAAAACTTCATTCTTTACAATAAAGTATGTGATCTTCAGAATTTTTGGATTTTTGTAATTAGCTTACATTGAAAATGTGGAAATGTTTTTCTTATATAAACACACTTTTGTCTGGAACTTTCACAAAACTGTTAGGATTTATAATTCTGAATTGCAATAGCAACTGTGTTTTATCACACGTTTTCATAAAGGTTTCAGAGTTTGATGAGACTGCTATGAAAGAGTGGATGTACTTCCATTTAATTTGGAATTGAGTCTCACTGTGGAGATGGTCAGGATATACTCTGAGGCTTGGAATCTGAACCCCTATGATTCTCTTAAGTCTTTCAGCGGCTGTTTCTCTCCTTGAATTTTGCAGGCAAAAGGATGCTTTTTTTCCCACAGAGTTCTGTGAAGGCTTGGTAATGAGTTTGATGATTCACTGATTAGGTTATCTATTTGATCATATTGGGAATAAGAGGTTTTTGAGTTGCTGTGTTTGTTACCAAATATTGAACATTTTCAACTGCTACTAATCTCTTTTCAGTAACAAAAGAAGAAAACATACAAATTACAGATTCTCAAATGCACACCGTAGAAGCTCAGAAAATCTACCTTAATGCCAGACAGGCTCAGAAGGATTGATCTGGCAGTGCCACTGGCCAAACTACAAAAAAACTATCTCACTGCAATTTTTCTAAAAGAAAATTTGAAAATGTTTGGTGGAAAAATTCCAAGTGACTATTTGAATGAAGAATTCCCAGTTAGCTTTCATGTAAAATCTTGAAGTTTGCTTAGAAAGGTTGCCTTGATCATCCTCATATCTCTAACTTTCTAAGCTTCTTTAATCCCATGTGGCTAGTTTTATTCTCTTGAATGCTTTGTGTCATACAGTCATATTTCTGTTGGACAGTTTAGACAAACATATAAAGCTATTTGTATTCAAATGCATGTATGTGTTTTATTTATGACATAAAACAAGAAACACAAGAGACTGACAAAACTGTATTTTTGTCCATCTACCTGAGCTGAACTACCACATCATCTGTGAAAGAGGATAATTTACTGGATTGTACATGGCATCACATGAACCACAGCAATAAATCTGTAGAAAGTTCATTCTCAAAAGGATGTTTCATCACAGCAGACTAAACAGAATTAACTCAAATACTTAAGTAATAAGACACAGCTGACTAAACAACATTTCTATTTATTTGATTAGCTTTAAGGACATCTGTTGTCACAAATCTACTTTGCAAGTTTAAAAAAAAAAATAGTTTAATTCCACCACTTTTATTAGTTTAGACTGTCTAGGATTATTAAATTAGGAAATATTTTTTTTCCATAGCTAATGATAACAGGATACTGATCTACTACTCATTTTGTTTCTCATTTTACTATTTTGGGTTTTATCTGTTCTTTTAACTTGGCAAACATTTTAAATAATTAGATGTATGCATAGCTGTATACTGTCTCATTTTATTTAAAACATGTAAGAAGAAAATGTTCCTCAATAATATAACAGATCTTGATAACCTTATCCTTAAAAAAAACAAAAACAATTGCCTTAATGTAAATTAAATACTATACTATGGCTTTCTGGAGTGTGGGAAATAAACTACTGATGGAAAACTATGTTCTACCATTCATAGCATTTATATATATTAATATAGCTGCAATATTAATGGTGCCATCCCATTCATGGCAAAGCAAACTTACAATTGCAGATGTTTTGCCCCATTAAATACACATTACAGAGGGAGACGTGGATACAGATAGCATTCCTTTGCTTACTGACTAAAGCTTAAAGCCTTCATTTAAGGAAGTCCTCACTTTAGGCCACGCTTTCAGAGCAGACCGTAGCTATCTTGTTCATTAGCAAAATATAGTTCAAAAATTTTAAAAAGCATTTCTCTTAAGGGAATTAATTAAAAATTTGATATAGAACCAAGATCTTGTTTCAGGATGGTAAACTGAAAGTATATATCACTGGGCACTGATATTTTAAATTAATAAAATAAAGTGAAATCCTTAACTATAAATCAATCAAATAAATACACCAAACAACTGAAGAAAACTTGTACAGAAAGTTGTTGAAACAACTGCCTTCATAGTGGAAAAATTTCCTGTCCCCAAAGAGAGTTCAACAAAACAAAGAAGTGATCTGCAACTGTTCTAAATATTTCATAATATCTGAAGGCTTCAAAACTATGCAAGAAATTAATGAAAAATATTGATAGTGCTACAGTCCCTCTAACTTTCTTATTGTTATGAGGAAATTACTTCTGAACAACAAATTGATAAGATTGAGAGGGCTAAACAAATAAAACAAACTCTTCAATTAGAAAAAAAAGTATTCTCCTACATCACAATATAGAGTGCCCCTGAGACTGAAAAGGCATGTAGATACCAATCAGAAATTCATCTAGCCATCTCAGGAGACAGGAGCGATATTGCACATATTGTGAAAAATGCTAGGTACTTCTAGCAAATATGGAGTGTTCAGGCAGGTCCATTAAAACAAACAAACAAAACAACTTCACAAAAAATAATTGTAAATATATTCATTTGGGTACAACAATCATCCGTGTCTACTCATGCATGGTATCTATTTTCATTGCTGATGCTTCTGTCAATCTGAAGTTGAGAGGTAATGGTCTTGTGATTCAGGGAAACTGCTGAAGTGTTATACTCAGGCTTCAGTTTGAGAGATAGGTTCATTTATCATCATAATAAGATATTACCATTGATAGGTCACAACTCATTGAAGAGACAGTCAGTCTAATTGGCTCAATTCAGTTAACTGTAGATGTGCCTCAAGGAGGTGAGCGGTGCTTTGCAGGTAATATTCAATCACCTAACAAACCACTTGTTAAATAATTCATCTCAGTTCAGACTGGAGTTCGAGCACATGATTATTCTTTCAATATGCCAAATACCTGGTCTTAACCCCTTTGTCTCTTGGGTCCAGGAAGACAAAGACAAATTCATTCTGTAGTTAGAGTAATCCTCTCTTCTAGAAACTTACTGAATATTTAAAATTTCCACTGAGGTTTTCTTTCAAAAGAAATTTTATTGTAACCAGTTAGAGTCTCTCTTTGGAAAATAAAATCTTTGTTCTGATCATTCTCTCCTGCTAACAGCTTATAATAAGTAAACCTTATGGGAATGTAAAGGAATAGAGCTCATTTTGCCTGCTAGAACTTTAATGAAGCAATATGGATCCATTCAGAAATCTTTAGCAGTCAGGTAACAGTAGAATAGATGAGACAGATGGAATTGTGTGCATAAGACACAGGACCTACGGGATTTAAAGGATGCTCTGTTCAGATATTAGATCAATGTGTGAGTGATTCACAACATTAAAATATTTGGGATAATGAATGTATGAAAAGACAAATTAAAAGTAAACCAGTACTTCAAACTTACAATCACTGTTGTGCTATACTCTTGTCAGCTTTGGTTCCCATTCAATTTCTCAATTTTTCAAAGACCACTGCAACCAAACTGCTAAATTCTTCTGCCAAATGCTTTAAGGTGCAAACTTTTTTTTTGTCAAATGCTTTAAGGTTTTATTTCATCCATAACTTCCAGTTGAGTTGCGGTGACTTAACACCAGACAACAGCCAAACATCCACCCTAACTCTCCCCTCACCTCTCTCCTAGAAGGAAAGTGAAAAGATTAATGGATCAAGATAATGACAGTTTTACAGGAAAAACAAAAGCTGTATATGAAGGCAAAGCAACAAGAGGAATTTAGTCACTACTACCCTTTGGCAGGCAGGTTCCTGGAAAGTAGGGCCACATCACATGTAGTAGTTGTTAAGACAAATGCCATAGTCAAACCTGTGTCACATTCTTCCTCTCTTTCCTGAACTTTTACTATTGAGCATATCACATCACACGCTAGGGAATATCACAGAATCACAGTATCACAAAGGTTGGAAAAGACCTCTGAGATCATCTAGTCCAACTGTCCTCCTACCACGAATACTGCCCACTAAACCATGATCCTTAGTACCACATCTACAAGTTTCTTGAACACCTCCAGGGATCGTGACTCAATCACCTCCCTGTACAGCCCATTCTAGCACATGACTTCTCTTTTGGAGAAGAAATTTTTCCTAATACCCCACCTGAATGTCCCCTGGTGCAACTTGAGGCCATTCCCTCTCATCCTAAAACTAGTTATGCAGGAGAGTAGGCTGAATCCCACCTCAAAACAACCTCCTTTCAGGAAGTTGTGGAGGGAAATAAGGTCTCACCTGAGCCTCCTCTTCTCCAAACTAAACAATCCCAGTTCCCTCAGCCACTCCACAAAAGTCTTGTGCTCCAGACCCCTCACCAGCTTCACTGCCCTTCTCTGGACACTCTCCAGGGCCTTGATGTCTTTCTTGTAGTGGGGAGCCCAAAACTGGACACAGTATTCGAGGTGTGGCCTCACCAGTGCTGAGTACAGAGGGATGATCACTTCCCCACTCCTGCTACCAACACTATTTCTGATACAAGCCAGGATGCCACTGGCCTTCTTGATCACCTGGGTACACTGCCACATGTTCAGCTGAGCACTGAGCAACACCTCCAGGTCCTTTTTCTCTGCACAGTCTTCCAGCCACTCTGCCCCAAGCCTGTAGTGTTGCCTGGGGTTGTTGTGGTTGAAATGCAGGACCCAGCACTTGGTCATGTTGAACCTCATCCCACTGGCCTCAGCCCAGAGATCCAGCCTACCCACATCCTTCTGTAGGGCCTTTCTAACTCCAAGCAGATCGACACTTCCTCCTAACTTGGTGTCATCTGCAACTTACTGAGGGTGCATTCAATCCCCTCATCCAGGTCATCAATAAAGATCTTAAATAGGGATATTATTTGGGTATTAACTATCCCTTTGGCCATTTTGGATCAGCTGTCTTGGATGTGTCTTCTCTCAATTTCTTGCCCACCCCCAGCCTACTGACTTAGAGGTTGGAGAGAAAGCCTTGATACTGCACAAACTCTGCTTGGCAAGAGTCAAAAGCCTGGCATTTTATTTACATTGCTTTAGACACAAATAAAAAGCACAGCACCATATAGGCTGATATGAAGAAAGCTAACTCAAGCCCAGGGAGACCCAGTAAAACTGTAAAAGTCTGGTGTTAGTATCAAAATATCTGAAGAGTAAGATAGTCTGCCTTTCTGTGTCTTTTAAGTCAAAATATACAAAAGTGAAGATTTTTATACTTACTTTTTGGTAACTAACTGGAAATTTACTAAGTATGGAATATCGCTCTGAAAAATAGAGCTTGTAAGGCACCGAGCATACTGGTCCTTCCACTCACCAATCATACTTATATAACTCACCAATATTTATATAATTCACCAATATTTATGAAGTCAAGAATTTGAAATCACTTAATTTTTACTAGAATTAGTTGTGAAACAAGTTATTTCTTCCCAGAAGCAAATGCAGAATAAAAGGAAAAGCAACTTTTTGTGACACTTTTGGATGCCTTTTTCAGTTTCCTTTTGCTAATGACATCTTAATTGAATATGTACGTTTTGAAATGCTGATGAGCCACTCTCCTTTCTTCTAGACTCTAGTTAGTAATAGTGCTTTGTGATTTAAATATGAGTGACTCTTGCCCTTAATACTATTAATCTAATTTTTAAATATACAGTAGAATGATATTTTATTGTAAAAATATAGGACTTTTTAATCTAATGGTAATGGTTGTAATGTACCATTAACAAAGTTGAATTAGGTCTATCAGACCTATTAACTGGTTAAAATATCACATGACACCACATACAAAATTCTATTATACTATTTACTTTGAGGTAACTTATGATCATCAAGTAACTCCAGTTATCATCTTCAAAGCAAAAGCATATTTGCTGAAAATGTATGTTGTGTATAAAAAACCACCATATGTCCTCACTTTAAATGTCAGTTTTCCTTTGCAGTCTTAAGTAACCACCATTTAATTTAGCTAACTCGAGCTCAAGAGAAGCGTATTAAACCATTGTCACCATGCTTCTTTTTTTGCAACTTCATTAGCTGTCACTCCAAATCACCTGTTAGTTCTTCCTAAGTCACAGACTTTTTCGTCTGCTTTCTTTCATCCTTCAGTATTTTAATTTTTGGATCAGACATAAGAAGAGTAAGACCTTTCAATCTAGCAATAAATTTACTATCACTATTTCCTAGAGCCCCCTCAGTATTCTTTCTCTAATATTTACATCTCTTCTATTTTTTTTTTGTTGTTTGTTTCTCCACTTTTCAACTGCCTCTATTGATAAAAATCCTTACCTTCAAGGCAAACTTGGGCAAGAAGTTAAAGCAAAGGACACTTGGGATTTATAAAATAATTTCACCTATAATAAATTTCCTCATTTCTTTACAGCAGTATAAGATGATTTTAGCAGAAAGAAATTAAATGTATCATGGGATACATGATACTACTACTGTCAGTGGACTCAGCTAGTCAGATTCTGAGTCCTGTTTTAACTGATTTCAGAGGCACAAAGAAGTCTATACGGTATCCTTAGTTTCCACTGCAATCACAATAAAAGCCGTACTTGAACTGTCCAAAGGGGCTATCCAAACATCATTAGAAAGAATTAAAAAGGAAAAAAGTTTGTGAAATGTACTTATGTTTTTCCTCAGTAATGAGTAGCTGAACACCAAATAAAGCAGTTCCAAGGCTGTTTTATTTTCTTCTGAGGACCAAGCAAATTTTGGCTAGTCATCACTATGAAAGGATGCATAGATACACCTTTGTTACATTTCTTGGAGCCATGATGAGAGAATATTTCATCAAAGCTAAATAATCTAAACTGTGTAGTTAAGCAAACTTAAAGAAAGAATCAGTCAGCTGTGGTTCTGATCTTTAAAGTGTTTTGCTCTTCACTTGTACTCAGTTGTTTGTCTATCCCTTTCAGTGCCTGAATTTGGCTATTATCTCACTTTTTAGAAGCTATAGTGAAAAACCTGCTAATAAACAAACCAGCACACTTAGAGTAAGTTGAAAACCACTTCACACTGCTGAATGAATCTGTTTACCATGGTGACTTAGTTTCAATTTCAATCAATTTAGATTCTGATTTGGAATAAAATTACATTCTTTATATTAGATTAGGTTTTACTTGTTAGAAAATAAAAACATACCAATAAACTGAACCAGCTTCTTTTCTTTTTCCAGAAGTGTGCATTCAAATATGAAAGTCAAAAGAAGTTGAAGTATTTTTCTTTAGGTTCAAATGATCCATCTTAATTTTCTGTGATATGTTGGCTAGATACAACTTAAAAAAAAAACCTGAGTATTTGCAACAACTGTGAATAAGTTCAGGGATGTTACACCAAATGGAGATTTCTCAAATTCTATTTGCTGCTGGTGCCTATTCACGTTTCTTTCACACATACGAATAATGTGCATGTAACATAACTATTTCACTCAAATGTACAAGATGTTAAGAATCAATTAATGTCTGCAGAAAATCCTATTTGATAAATCATAAATGACACAATCACATTCCCTACTACATCGCCCTCCTTATTTTTCCTATTATATATGTTCCTTGTTATATGGTCAAATCTGGGGCTGAAACTTATTTCTGTGCAGAGGATATAATTAAAGCTAATTCATCAGGAAGTGATGGACTTCATCACTATGGAAAAAATCCTTCAGACAATCAGCAGATACTTCAAGCACTGCCATTTTGTTCCAAAATATTAGGTTAAGATTAGGGCAATGCATCTGTGCTAACTAATCTTCTACACAACATCCTAAATTCTCCAAACAACCAGGTGAAAGAAAGAAGTATATTTTAAAGGCACATTATATAAGAAAACATTAGATAACTTAAGCTTCACTGCCTTAGTTTCCTGACAAAATTCATATAGACGCATGCAGGCTAAATTTAAGACAGGGCTAACAGTTGTAATTTTGTAGGCTAAGTCAGCCACTGCTCTTCCTGCAAAGCCAATGAATTTCACAACAAAATGATGGCAGAAAAAAGTAACTTCCAGTAACAATTTATTTTGCATCTTGGATACCCATTTATACCAAAAGGTGTTAAGATTGTTCTCCTTTTTGAGGCAGAAAGTAAAATCAAGAAAAAGACTTGAGGATTTATCTAATTCAGTCATGTCCTCTGAACTAGAAGGTCTTGACATCTGACACCATGACAATACTAGATGAAGCTTTCTGGGTTTAGATGCATCAATAATTTAGCACAATTGATCCTGGCATTTCTGTTCCAGCTGATTATTGTATTATTTATGCTTCTTTATGTTTTGGGTTTCAACTCCTTCCTTTCCCCTTGTGAGCTGTAGATTGCAACTTGCTCTGTATTATTCTGCCTTTTGCACTACAACTGCCTAAGAAATGAAAACAAATGGAAGGAAATAAACATAAAAGCCACGAAGACCTAGCTTATGATTATTTTAGAATTCAATATTTAATCCTATGAGGTATTCTGGGCAGTCTGCAATAGATAATGTCACCAAAAAAAAAAAAAAAAAGCTGCTCACCCCGTCCCAATCTATAGCTTTCCATAGTAGAATACTTTTTAAAGGCCAATAGATTTTTTTGAAGTTTGTATATACTGGCTGCAGGCTTATTACAGTCTTCATGCCTAGAATCAAAGAAGCATTGACTTTTTAAAGCCAGCAACCAGGTTACACAGCTAATTATAAAAGAATAGGCAAAAGAAATGAAATGGCATTGTTAAGTTGAACAAAACACCCTTATTGTTCTGCCTGCACAGATTCTACACAAAACTTTCAGCTGTTGTCCTGATTTTTACTAGCATTCAGAGAAAGAACAATATACACATATATGGATGCTTAAAAGTATATGGAGTTGAGAAACATGATGTACTAGAATATTTTCAATCTAACAAAGCCTGTTATTCAAGCATCTTTTGCTTCAATTTTTTATATAGTCTGATTTCATGAAGAACTCATGCTGAATGGGATCATGCTATAGAACTAGTCCAAATGACAACTGTAAAATTACATTTGATGCAAGAAACTGCTCAATCATAACAAAACCTGTTAGTAAGCCAATGGTGTTTTGGAGCAGAGGTGTTTTAAAGCTTCTGGTGTGTTGTTTACAGTCTGAATAATGGCAGCAGTAATAACTGTTCAAAACCCAACCAAAGGAGTTAGAAGACACTTATCTAATTCCTATATGGGTGTTTAAAGTGTTCAGGGACCTGAATTTTAAGACATCTTCTGCCTAAAGGTCACTAACCTGTGACTGCTGACCAAAAGCAGTGCTCTAATCATGTGAAAAGGGTGATTTATATCTCCACCATCATGGTCAAAGTTGGGCTTTAGCAAAGGCACATATTTGCAAAAGACAGAAAATAAAGAGAAGCTTCCTGTAACCATGAAACATCAAGGACACTTAACCCTTCCATGCTGACTTTTAAACAGGTGTTTCAAACCACTTCACTAAGATCAGTACCTAATTTTTAATTAATTTATACTCTCCCTTTAGTGCTCTGATCAAATAGTATCAGAGTGTAATGCATTACACTTTCAGACAAATTTATAAAAATATTTAAGCATTTAATATACACTTACAGGTTGGTTGATAAAATTATTTAATGAAGTGCTGACAAAAAACAAATGATGCTTTTAAACATCTAACAATGTAATTAGAGTTGATAGAATAAATTTTTCAGTAACTGCAAGCTTTAACAGACCCCTTGTTCTCACGATTGCTCTAATCCTTAGTTCAGTCGGTTATTACAAAGCAGGCAGGAAGATAAACTATTTTATGATGCTTACTAAAACCTTAATACTAGCCATTTTAAATTTGTTCTCCCCAATTATCCACTAGTTTCTAGAAATTAAGTTCCTCCAAATTACTTCCAAATTGCATTCTGCTTCAAAAACAGCTTTTAGTTCAAAAACTTATATAGTCAGGCATGGAAAATAACTGGCTCCTCCTCCCCCAAATTATCTGTATTCATACAAAAAAGTTTAAGTTGTATTATTAGCATGTATTTTTAGGAGAATGAAAGGTGATGTTAAAATAATCTATTTACACAGAAAAGGATACTGTATCATCTATAACCTCTTGTTATTTATTATCTCTCTTTGGAGACATAAAGACCGGTTTACTATAATCTAATACAATCCACTAAAAAGGATGCTGAAGGCTGCACATTCAGAAGTATCCCACTTAAAATACTCTTTTTTTTAAAATGCAGGAGAAGCATTTTGAGAGAAATGCAAAACAAGCAGATAGTGCACATATGGCAAGCAATATTATGGAGGCTTATGCACAACATGCCAACTTTATATTAAAATAAGCATTTTAAATAAGGATTTTGAGATATATTTGAAAACTGGAAAATGCAGAACGGTTACTGTGTTTTGTAACTCAATTTTCTTTTCAGGAGTGCCATTTAAGAATAGTAATTTTAACAATAAAATGGACAAGCAGTTTTCTGTGACACAAGGTTTGTGAATTACAGTAGAAGTGTACATCTTGCTACAGGATTTCCTAAATCATTCTCTACTTTTTCTATGACAAAAACTCTTAAAGAAGCTTGCCTGCTCTACAATACCAGCTAGCAATCAGTCTCAGGAAAGAGTGCTTTCATCAAGTTTCAGCTGTTTGGTTTTATCTAGCCGCAGCTGTTTAGAGAAGTGGTTGAGTTTACAAATAAGGACTTGCAATATTCCATCCCCACTGTATCATATGGGCTAAGCATGTCTTTATGACTCTAATTTACATGATGCAACATGACAGTTAAGATGTACTGTGGTATTTTGTGACTGCTTTTAGTATTATTGTTGTATCAAAAATTTATATAGTTCAGTTGTTAAGGAAATTGTTTCATTCATACAGAGATGTCTGACAGTAACCACGAAGGACCTCCAAATTGCACTGAAAAAAATACCTTCCATCTTCAAATACTTTGTGCACATTCTTATCATTATTTTGCTCACTGAATAGAAGCAGGATGAAATTCTGTCTGGAAATGTATCACTTCTTATCACAAGGTAAATTCACTAGGTATGGAAAATTATAGAAAAACTCTCCCTTGACCAACGAAGCAAGCCTGACTACCTTTAACAATTTATAGTCTTGAATAGGATGCCCAATTCTTTGGAATGATTCTATTTAGTTTCAACATGCTCACTTACCTTCTGTCATGTTGATTTTCAGCCATCAGGAAGAAAATAAATAAATAAGAGGTTGACTAGCTTGAAGAGAGTACAGTGGAAAAAGTGCTTGTGTTAGTGTTAGTATTCTAGATAAATGTTTACCACAATCAGTATTATAAGAAATGGAAAGCTGTTTATCTTTCTTCACATTTAGAACTCATTCAGTCCTTAGTTTTATTCTCCAGAAAAAAAAAAAAAAAAAAGAAGGGATTTTCCTGAGGGTATCATTTGTAATAGCAGAAAGCCTAAAAGCCCAACAATCACACCACTAAGGCAGTCAAGACTTTAGAAAGCAAATATTTGGCATAAACCTGCAACGCATGAATATGTGTGTATATGCACACATGTAGACTTGGATAATTATATGCACTAGAACTGGTGCAGAGCTCACAACAGCATCTTCTGAGTTCTAGGACAAAGTACTCCCTACACAAATCTCTTGCTAAACATTAAAGTTTTGCAACACACCCCCACAACATCTGATACACAACTTGCAACTTATGATAAGCAGATGAAGGAATGAGTTTTCAGAGCTGAAGTGGGAAAAGAACAGGACAAGACGAACTACATGCCAGCTAATTCATTCAAAAAAATAATGCTGCAAACTATAAAGACTATTCTAATACCTGACAGCAGAAATCCAAAATAGGCATGAGGTCAAAGATACTTAGTGAATTTTCTCTGCATATTTTTTGCAATAGAAGGACACTCCATATGCCTCAATCCTTTCTGCTTGAAATTTTTCTGGTCAGATAGCTACCTGATTTAATCTCACTTCCATCCCCATTCAAAACCTTTTTTTTTGTTGTTCCCAATAAACCATATTAGCGTCGAGGCAAGTACAATCTGCACTTACTTTGTTGCCCAAATAAGAACTGGGTGCACTCCAATAATAAGTCTGTGGCAGTACTTTACGTGCAGACACGTTGTTGATGCTAAGCTGCTGACGCCCACCAATACTCTTTTGCTTAGGAGTAATTCTGATAAGACCGGAGAAGCCAACTAGATACCAACCATTCATATCTTCTATCTATGATGGCAGAAAACAAAACAAAAAAACCCACATTACAATCAGAATCAAGACATCAATCATATCAACTGTCACCAAGTCTTATTCTTCCATTTTTAAAAAAATGACTATGTTTAAAAATATGATTAAAGGCAGTTTAAGAACAAAAGAAATAATAGGATAAATAACAATAAAATCTTCTCTTATTTTTTGCATCTGGGAGTTAGAACTCCTGAGCAGTTTGTCTGAAGTAAGTACTGTGTGCTTTAGATCATCCAGAGGGAGGCAGAAGTTCTATCTTACAGTAATATACATAAATATGATTCCTCTGAATATGTTATATGAGTTTACAATAAATAATATCAGACAGAAGAGAGTGCAGAAGATGATCTGACAAATGGATATACATTTTCAGATTGTCATAGGCAATGTAATTCATACTAATTTGTAATTCTGAAGTGTTACGACTTACAAGTTTAAAAGGACAGGTTTTTTAGAAAACCTGAAAAAAATTTGGATCAGCAGAGATCAGGCTTCTGGAGCCTGGATAAAAACATAAAAATGTACTAGCTTAACTGTGGGCTAGAAATTTTTCTACATGCTGGCATGTACATGAACACACTAGACATATGATTTTATTTTCAGATTTCTAGCATACTGCACAGCCAAGACCAGAAGCTACCGGATCTGGAACATATTTCCCAAACTAGATCTACAGATATGAATATGTAGCATACATCTGTTACAGTGGAATCAGTGTATAAGTTTTGAGAACTAATGTAAAGTTTAGAGTATATTTAATGCTGAAGATATTTTTTCTAGAACACAAATAAGAAGGGCAGTTTTATCACATTTTCACATAGTTTCCTAGGGATACAGTACATGAAAGAAATACACTCAAAATGCCCCCTGAAAGGCAACACATTTCCTTATGCCATCTGAATGTTGTACATTCAATGTTTCAAAATTCTTAATTATTTCAGGTCTAGAAATCTAATAATGACCTATAAAAGAGGGTTGCTCTGTGGATTTGTTACAATTTAATTTAGTACTGATTATGCAAGCATATTCCAGGATGGAAGCACATGGCTTCATTTGTGACATTTATAACTTCTTTTGCACTTTTCCCTGTTCAATTGCACATTTTTCAGAACTTTGTCAAATGAAGAAAAAACAAAGTTTTAAAGTATTTTTTTTCAGGATAAGGCATAAAAAAAAGATACATGGTGTTATAGTAAGATGCACTCTGGTGTCAACAGAAAGTGAGAACCTACAAAAACACAGAATCAATGACATATACTGATACAGAAGGAATTTTCTTACGTTTCTGTATGTAAAGTGAGAGCTTCTGCAGACATTTGTTTTCCCAGAGCAGAAACATTCCTCACAGCCTTTGGGATTATTTTGCTGCAGATTGAAGAAGCCTGATTTGCAATGATCACAGTTTTCTCCTTCAACGTGTTCCTGAAAATGCACATTAGAATGTTACTTCAGTTGTCATGGATTAGAACATGAGATAACCAGCTTCATACTCTCTTTTACTTTAAAGCAGAGCTACAAAGATATTTATAGGAATCTCTGTTCTTATTTGTAAATATTAGAATTAGATCCTCTATACAATAAGTTAATATGCTTACCTATAAATAGAATACAGAATTTGGACTTCATAAGATTTTTAATTCTTCTTCTATATGAATACATGTACTTGATTTCAGAGACTAATCTAATTTATCTCCTATATGCTTAAGGGAGTAAGAAGGAAAGGAAGTATGGGACAAAATGCTGTGGCTTCAACCACCTTAGCTGGCTGATGAAATCAACATTCAGAGGTGACACAAACTACATGTACATTGTATTATTTATACCAGTCATCCAGCTTATCAATTTTTCAGAGGCCTATCACTAATAGCAGAATCCAGGCTAAATGCAAGAGTGAAAAGGGCTGCAATTCCACATGTGTTCAACAGCCATGCAGCCACTTTTACAAACTCTTCCCCATAGGCACTGACCTGAAAGATTCTAAACTTAGTATTTTGTAATTATGCTTTTCAGAGAAAACTTGAATTGTGCAGTAAGTCCTGCTCCCTTAACCAATTAATCAATTTGTTCAATAGGAAAAGATAAAGCATTCTTTAAGAAAAGAAATAAGAAGTTTAAGAATTTAAGAAATAAGAAATTTCAGATTAAGAAATATGTTGCACATGAAATATACTATGGCACTGGATTAGTAATTCAATATGTTTCCCAAGACAGGCCAGAAAATTCTTTCCATTTCTAAAGCACTATATACAGTTTCTTTAATCCTGGAGATAGTGCTCTATGGTGTGCATACAGGACAAAATTGTTGGCTGCAAGTCAGCAGAGAATGAACACATTATGAAAAGCCTGCCCACACTGTGTAGCCTAAGCTTGCTTGAAATATACTGCTCTGAAAGAAGTTCCATAAAAGCCATTTGATAGCCTACTGGCTAAGATGAGGCAAAGAGGGAGAAAATAAGGCAAAGCCATAGGGAAGAAGAGATGGATTAAGAGAGGCAATAAAATGGAAGGGGATAAATAAATATGGAGATCAAACAAAAATATAAATAGGCTGTCACCACTGTACATTAAAAACCACTTTTACGTTGGTTGCTCTGAAAGTAATGCCTCCTATATTTATTTTCAGGGAAACTACAACAAAGAGCACAATAACACTGTCTGACAGTGAAAATTCTCAGCTACAAAACATCATTTTCCAACATAGTCACCACCATTATGTACTTATTTTTGCCAGCGAAGAACAAGAGCATCCATGCCATGCTCGTAAAAATCTGCATGGCTGTCCAGAAAATGGCTTGACATTAACATATCTGTCACCACTGCTAAAACACAGTACCCACCACCTCACTGTGCTCAAATACTCTGTTTGGCCACCATAATTGTTCAGCAAGCATCAATGAATGCCAGTGGGTGAAATTTTTTCCACAGGGAGAAATTCAGTGACACCTCTTTTTCTTCATATGCACTTTGATGTCAGAAACCGTTTGGTCAGACTGCCCCTCTACTACCATCTGTCACACAGCAATAAAATGTAATGGAATATTGGTGGGAACGTTCCATCTCTACTGGCATACCACCAACATCTGCCTCTGATGCTGTGGGCCAACATAATAAAATAGGAGGCATTACTTTCAGAGCAGGCCTTGTACATTAAAAACGTATACAGCAAATTATCTTCACTCTATTACTGTATTATATCTACTCTCCTCTTGAACAAACCAAAAATCCCTGTGATGCAACTCAAAGCTATGAGTCCGTAGCTTTTACCTTTGACATCTCATTAATTTCAAGGATGGTACTTATACCTTTTCACCACTAATTTCAGGGTAAATCAATTAACATTTTATTGTCATAGGTTTGCTGTAATCAACCAGCTACTCATGTTTCATCTGAAAAATAACAGTATTATAACACATGGGAGTTTGCAGGCACTCAAATGTTCTCAAGCTCAAATGTAGAAACTACAGTTGTGAATGCTGCTCCTAAAAGTTTCAGACCTTTCTGAAGTGTTTAGTGTGTACAGACTGGGAAGTGGAAACAAACAAACAAAGAAACAAACCACAAAAGAGCCAAAAAGCAGATATACTTGCTTAAATGAAAAGCTGTCCTATTCTGCAGTCACAAGAATAACATCAGTGAGTAAAACTTGGATAATTCTTTTCAGTAGGTATGAAATTCACTGAATAACAGACACAGAAAGTAGGAAAAGAGATATAACCTACCCTTCAGGCATTGAAGCAATGTCTCTACAGACTAATTTGCTTTTCAATCTGGTGTTCAGTCCATTTTTAACTGATACAAAACTTTGACCATATACCTTCAGAAAGCTTCCTGTGCCAGTCGGTGGCAAAACAGGCATTTATATTTGCCCTTCACCTTTTTGTACATCAGTTTACTCTGGCTAATGTGGTAGAGATAACAATCTAATGCTCACTTACATTTTGCTGCTCACCCTAAAAACTTTTTTCAGCAGTCAATTTCCTTAACAAGAAAACTATCTTTAGTACATTTCAGAGCTCATTATATGTAATTGAAAGATGTGATTAAAAGAGGGGAAGCATTTTTCCTAAGACCTGCTATTAACTTGTTCAGACATCCCTCTTTAGTCTTCATATGGAGCATAGCTAATCTGATGATTTCAGTGTCCTTTTGACCATAATCTGCTTCAAATTGAGTTTGAAGATTTCTAGTGAAAATAAATGTGCATGTATCAGTATCTCAGCTGTCTGCAAAGGGTATTATTTTTCCTACTATATGCACTTAAAGGATTACAGGAACGAAAAAGGAGGTAAAGGATAACCAAGGAGGAAAAAAAGCATGTATAGAGCAAATGCTTTGGGATAGGAACAATATCTCTATTACTTATTCACTCATTTTAGACTGATTTTACCAACAAGTCAGTTTGGTATTACACAAATAAAGTCATAAAATAAGAACTATTCTGCATCTTTTATAACATCTTAACCATTGTTTCAATTCAGAATATAACATATTCTGACCTTCTAGACTTGATAGTCAATTAAATAGAAGTATAATATGGATAGATTTTATTTTTGACAGAAAGCATGTGACTGTTATATAAAGTGAGGATAAGGTTAATTCTCTGATTAGATTTCAGTGCTGCTCAGCTGTCACACCAGAGCTTTACGAGTGCATGCAGCATGAACTGATGGAGTCAAGTACTTGTACATTCTTGTACTTAGGGATATAATGTAAGTATTTTAAAATTCACATTTCATTATAATCCTGTTAATTAAATTCTGTAAAGAAACTTCCACAAGTATGACACACAAAACCTGACCCCCTATACCATAAATTGTCCTTTGGTCACGTTCAGGCTAACTTGCTAAACTGTTATTTACAGAACATCATCGTTTGTAAAACATTTTTTGTATTCTGTAAGAGGTTGATGCAAGTGTTTTATTCAGAAGTGTTTTCTTTTGATTTATCAATACATAATTTGCTGGGGGTACATAGAAACAAACAGAAGAAAAAAATATTTTTAAACTTCCTTCCTAGAAATTAAGAAATTCATTGTATAGAAAGGATGACTAAAAGAACAAAACAAACAAAGAAAAAGCTAAATATATTAGAGACTTCAAAACAACCATTCCAAGGCAAGAAAGAATGCCCTCTGTATGGAATTAAAAGAGGGAGTGTTTTATCCACAACGACAGCTTTTAAATGGCAACTTATTGTTGGTTTTTTAAGACACCATCTGTTCAATGGATTTTCTCATTTGAGGTCATATTTCAGGATAGAGCCCATAATACTTCAAACATATAGTTTCTGGACTGATGAGGGGTAGGAGTTCAAAGCGGATAATTCACAAGCTTCTTAAGAGTCCCTTCTAAGCCACACAACAGGCTATGAGATGCCTATTTTAATTACAGTGAGTACTAAGATGACACAGAACAATCCAAGGCTTCACAGGAGCAAGAACAGGAGTTCTATGAGAACTGACTGCAACAGGCATTAATGTAGCTAGGTAGGACAGTGGAACATCACTATATGATAGAAGACCATTAATTACAATCTTTCAGTATCATTAATATCATCCTATGGTTCACAAGAATTTGTCATCCGTACCTTACAGACACAGAGTCCTACACAAGGGTCAATATTCATGCTACCCTCCACTGAGCAGTTGCAGGGCAGGCAATCAGGATAACCCGTATAACCCAAGGCACATCTATTGCAGTGCTCTCCTGCGTAGCCAGTCTTGCAGTGACAGAAACCAGGCAACATATCTATGGGAAGAGGAAAAAAAAAAAACAATACACCTTTCATTTATCATTACTATTATTGGATGTGTGTATTAGAGTGCTTAAAGCAACATCTTCTGTAGGTGTAACACACTCTGTAACATACTCATACATACTCTGGTATGTAGGTGTAACAAACTCTGGCTCAGACCTCCTCTGACTTGACTCAGTATCCTGTCTGAGAGCTGAGTATAGCTATTTGAATTTTGAGCTTCCCAAAATCTGTATATTAGAGATCTTCTAAACTGTAACTCATCCCTAAGCCCTTGCACCTAGCAGATTCAAAAACCTCCTCTTCCATTAACTTGCCAACCTACCTTTGAATATGCTTTTGCTTCCAGAATCCACAAAGCTCCCTAGCAGTAAGTTTTGCATTTAGCCATGCGTAGTGTGAAATTAAACACTGATATACACTAAATCTGTATGTTGCCCTTTAAATCTCATATAATAGAAAACAGCAAATAACTGCTCCCTTCTCACTATCTCCATGTAATCTGTGATTTCAGTATAACTCTATCCTATCCCACCTGACAATTTTTTTGTCAAAAACTTCTAAGCTTATATAATATCTTTTTAAAAAGACACTGTTCTAAATAGGTGAAAATCTCTATTACTTCTCCATTTCCATTTCTAATAAATTATTTAAGGTGAAGGAAGGGCATAGTGTAGACTTAAAAATGGCGTGATTATTTTTTCAGCTTTGCTTTTAAAATATTAGTAATATTTCTTAAGGCTGTGTTGACCTTTTACTATTGCTGAGCCAGCACTGAGCTGATACTTCCAAGGCGCAGTCCAAGGTAATTGTAAGAGCTGTTTCACAATTGCTGATGTCTAATTCAAAAATTACTGCAGTCAATGTATAAGTAGAATTACATTTTTCTCTGCTCATCTTTTCATTTAATTGCTACAGAATTTCATCAGTTATTTTATTACCCATCCACTGACTATCTTAAGACCTCTGAACATTTTGCAGTTCTTTCATTTTTCTGTACTGAAAGATTTTGTACTTGCAAACTTTGTCACCTTCCTACTCATCCCCTTTCCAGGTTAAATATGAATATTCTCAGCAGTTCATACTGATCATCACTGTGAAAATGGTCCATTTATTCTCTTAACCAAGTACTCAACTGTGACAGAATCCTTCTTCCTCTTTCTATTCCACTTTTTTCATGGTGTTTGTTGAAAAATCTTGACAAAACTTTTTGAACATCAAAATATTGTACTACTCAAATTAACCTTTGTACATATGTCATAGGCTTCTTCAAACAGATTCATAAGGAAAACTGGCCTCTACAAAAACAAACGAACAAAAAAAACCCACCACTTGATCTTGAGTTTTGCCTGTTTTTGCCACAGATTGTTAAAAGTATAAATCTTTTCTTTATTTTAGTTCTACTGACTTTTTTGATACAGAAACCAGATTTCATGATTTTAACCTCCTGGAACCCTCTATCTTTTTTTTTTTTTACAAACTGGATAAACATTTTATAATTATATATGATTAATTTGGATTTTATAAAGTACTATAAACTACTTATATAATGTTTTAGCAACTTCATTTTTAACTTCCTCCTGATCCTGACATGCCATATAAGTCCAATGTTTTTCTACTCTTACTCATTTATCATCTTGCTCTAAAACTGACACACCTGTTTGAAACACTTCTTCCAGCTTGCTCCATGTTTCCATGAAAAAATGGGAAATTCCCTGAGCTCTTTTACTCACCAATAAAATTCTCTTCTACTAACTGGCTAAAATTATGATCTTACAGAACCAGTCAGGATTTATGTCCTTTTTTATTATCGTCTGTTGGATATAACTTCTGTTTTTTTTTCAAGGAACTTCTTTTCAGAATTTAAATAGATTCTTTTCTTTCCTAGCTTAGTTATGTCACTTGAACTGAATTAGAAGAATGCATCTTCCTTGAGTGCCAAACATCCAGGCTATAAACTCTATGCTTGCCATTTGTAATTGCTGGATTATTCATTTTGATTTAGCTTCTAAAAGATGTCTTGATTTAGATAAGTTCGTTTTCAGGGAGGCCTTTCCAATCCTACAAAGATTTTGAATTTAATGGCTCTTCAAGAAAAATGTTTTAAACCAGTTCCATATTAATAAATCCAGATTTGCTTCTTTTTTTTTTTTATGGCTTCTCTAACTAGAAGCTTGAAGAAGTAGTCACCTACAGGAGTTTAAAATTATATTATCTATTAACATGTACTAAAATTCAGTCTATCTTGTTGCTTCTTTGATATCCTGTAGCACATCATATTAACCATCACCTTCTTGATCTATCCTGCTTATATATATAAATTAAGTGCATTAAGTCTTTGTGTTACTTATTATCACAAAATCATTTGTTCCATTGACTTTGACTACGGTCTAGCTGCTTCCCAGATTTCTGGGTTACTCTCTTAGCTAGCCACTGGTGAGGCCCTGCAACACTGCACACCTTGGGCTCTTTTATAAACTGGGTCAATGCACTCTAGTTAGACAATCTTGGCTTATGAAAGAAACCTCTGCTCCTCCAGATATAAGACTCTTATTCCTCCAGAATAAGAAATCAGGCAGAGGAGGCAGGAAATCAGCATGGCTGAGCAAGGACCTGTTGGTAAGGCTGAGGGAAAAGAAGGAAAAGTATAAGTAGTGGAAGCAGGGGATGAGTGGCCTAGGAGGAATCATGGAATCATAGAATGGCCTGGGTTGAAAAGGACCTCAAAGATCATCGAGTCTCAACCCCCCTGCCAAGTGCAGGGTCGCCAACCACTAGACCAGGCTGCCCAGAGCCACGTCCAGCCTGGCCTTGAATGCCTCCAGGGACAGGGCATCCACAACCTCCTTGGGCAATCTGTTCCAGTGCATCACCACCCTCCAAGTGAAAAACTTCCTCCTAACATCCAACCTAAATCTCCCGTCTCAGTTTAAAACCATTCCCCCTTGTCCTATCGCTAGCTACCCTCACAAACAATCGATCCCCCTCCTGTTTATACGCTCCCTTCAAGTATTGGAAGGATGCAATGAGGTCTCCCTGGAGCCTTCTCTTCTCCAAACTAAACAAGCCCAGTTCCCTCAAACTTTTCTCATAGGAGAGGTGCTCCAGCCCTCTGATCACCTTGGTCGCCCTCCTCTGAACTTGTTCCAAGAGCTCCACGCCCTTCTTGTACTGGGGGCCCCAGGCCTGGATGCAGTACTCCAGATGGGGCCTCACAAGAGCCAAGTAGAGGAGGACCACCACCTCCCTCTCCCTGCTGGCCACTCCTCTTTTAATGCAGCCCAGAACATAGTTGGCCTTCTGGGCTGCCAGCGCACACTGCTGGCTCATGTCCAGCTTCTCGTCCACCAGGACCCCCAAGTCCCTCTCCACAGGGCTGCTTTCAAGTACTTCTTCCCCAGGTTGTATAAATACCTGGGATTGCCCTGGTGCAGCACCCTGCACTTGGCCTTGTTGAACCTCATTAGGTTCTCGTGGGCCCACTTCTCCAGCCTGTCCAGGACCCTCTGGATGGCTTCCCTTCCTTCCGGTGTATCAACTGCACCGCTCAGCTTGGTGTCATCTGCAAACTTGCTGAGGGTGCACTCAATTTCATCGTCTATGTCATTGATAAAGACATTGAAGAGCACCGGTCCCAGGACTGAGCCTTGGGGGACACCACTCGTGACCGGCCTCCACCCTGACACAGAACCATTGATCACAACCCTTTGGCTGCGACCAGCCAACCAGTTCTTAACCCACCGAACAGTCCATCCTTCAAATCCATACCTCTCCAATTTAGAGAGAAGGATGTGATGAGGGACCCTATCAAAGGCTTTGGAGAAGTCCAGGTAGATGACATCCATCGCCCTCCTCCCATCCACCGATGCCGTCACTTCATCGTAGAAGGCCACCAGATTGGTCAGGCAAGATCTACCCTTGGTGAAGCCATGCTGGCTGTCTCCGATCACCTCCTTGTCATGTATGTGCCTCAACATGTCTTCTAGGAGGATCTGCTCCATGATCTTCCCAGGCACAGAGGTGAGGCTCATGGGCCTGTAGTTCTCCGGGTCATCCTTTCTCCCTTTCTTAAAAATGGGAGTAATGTTTCCGTTTCTCCAGTCACCAGGAACTTCACTGGACAGCCATGATTTTTCAAATATGATGGAGAGCGGCTCGGCAACCACCACAGCCATCTCTCTCAGAGCCCTAGGATGGATATTATCCAGCCCCATGGACTTCCACACATTCAGTTTCATGAGGAGGTCTCGATCTTGTTCCACTGTTACAATGTGATGGAATCTGCTCCTCTCACCCACACCTAGAGGTTCAGGGTCCTGGCAGATATGGGAAGCCTGACCACCAGTGAAGGCTGAGGCAAAGCACTTATTGAGCACCTCAGCTTTTTCCATGTCTGAGGAAGCCACTTCTCCATCCTCATTTATCAGATGGGGAGCACACTCATTGACTTGTCTTCTTGTCATGGTTTTGTGATTTTCGGTTATTGGAATTCCACATCATAACATCATGTAGTGGACATACCTAGTTCTCAGAAGAGAAGGACTACTACAGTCCCCACGGTACTTTGCTCCTTTGTT